>NC_084551.2:9905000-10017500 GCF_033978685.3 Nerophis lumbriciformis | reverse complement strand
GGGCCACGTTGCAGTTTTGGCTGCCCTCAGAGGTCCGGCCGCTTGTAACATTAGTAAAAGAAACATACATGTACAAGGATTAGCCGCATGATATTGTCACACGACTACCTATGCATTTGATTAGTAAATGTATATTTTACCTAAACTGTAAGAAAAAAAAATCTGTGTCATGTCTGTGTAATCATGTTTTGTCTTAGTCATGTTTTGTTTAGTTATTGGACTCTTTAGTTTCTGGCTTTTCACTCCCTTGTCTTGTTTCCATGATTACCCATTAGTTTCACCTGTTCCACGTTTGGACTCATTGTGCACTCTTGTTTGTCACCATAGCAACCCATTAGTTTTCACCTGTCACGTCACGCACCTGTTTCACGTTTTGAGTCACGCACCTGTTTTCGTTAATCATGTCTGTAGTATTTAAGTTCATTGTTTTTCAGTTTGTCTTTCTGGTGACATCCCCACATTTATGCTCTGCACATTTCTGACTCTTTTTTCATGTCCATCGTTCACGCTGCTCCTTTTTGTCCATGCCAAGTAAGTTTTGTTTATTATTACCACAGTTAGTGTTTTTTGTTGTTCATAGTTTTTGCCTTTGTGCAAGTGTTTGGTTTCATAGTTTGTTCTCCGCCATTGTGCGCGCCTTTTGTTTACTTCCTTGTTTTGTATTTATAGTGTTTAAATAAAAATGTACCTTCATTCCCGTCTCGCCCGAGCCAACTTTCCGTTGCCTTCGAGAAGAACTAAACCCCAGGACCAAGTCATGACAATCTGTAGATTTTGCGGTGGGAAAAATGGCAGAATTTTACCATAAAATTGACAGTAAAATGGTCACACTCTATTTTACAGTAAAATTCTGGTGATTGAGCTGCCAGTACTTTGATTTTTTTTTTGCAATAAAAATATTGGTTGCTGTTTTCACAGTGTAAAAATGGTACCAGCGTTTTTTTCATACTGTATAGGATTCTGAAAAACGAGCTGTTTAAAAAAAATATATATCTTGTCACGTTTACAGTGTACAATTTGATGGATAACTTGCGTTGAAATCATAAGGCTAGGTTTTTACCCCAAAAATGTTTTGAATGTATGATAATATAATATCTGTTGCAATATTAGATAGATAAAGTTTAAAAAATATATGCGGTACATGTCTTTTTTTTCTGTCAAAATAGAAAAAGATAGAAATATAAAGTACTTAATTAATACATATTATTTCCAAGCTTTCACAGGCCATTTAAAATGATGTGGTGGGCCAGATCTGGCCCCGGGTCCTCGCGTTTGACACCTGTACTTTATCTGATTAGGTAGATAACAGTCATTTTTGACCACTCCTCTTGACAAAATTGGTGCAGTTCAGCTAAATTTGTCGTTTTTCTGACATGGACTTGTTTCTTCAGCATTGTCCACATGTTTAAGTCAGGACTTTGGGAAGGCCATTCTAAAACCTTAATTCTAGCCTGATTTAGCCATTCCTTAACCACTTTTGACGTGTGTTTGGGGTCATTGTCCTGTTGGAACACCCAACTGCGCCCTTGAGAAGTTGAGAAAGGTGGCAATAAATACTGAGAAAGTTGAGGAATGCTCATCAAACACTTATTTGGAACATCCCACAAGTGAACAGGCAAATTGGGAACAGGTGGGTGCCATGATTGGGTATAGAAGTAGATTCCATGAAATGCTCAGTCATTCACAAACAAGGATGGGGCGAGGGTCACCACTTTTTCAACAAATGCGTGAGCAAATTGTTGAACAGTTTAAGAATAACCTTTCTCAACCAGCTATTGCAAGGAATTTAGGGATTTCACCATCTACGGTCCGTAATATCATCAAAGGGTTCAGAGAATCTGGAGAAATCACTGCACGTAAGCAGCTAAGCCCGTGACCTTCGATCCCTCAGGCTGTACTGCATCAACAAGCGACATCAGTGTGTAAAGGATATCACCATATGGCCTCAGGAACACTTCAGAAACCCACTGTCAGTAACTACAGTTGGTCGCTACTTCTGTAAATGCAAGTTCAAACTCTCCTATGCAAGGCGAAAACCGTATATCAACAACACCCAGAAACGCCGTCGGCTTCGCTGGGCCTGAGCTCATCTAAGATGGACTGATACAAAGTGGAAAAGTGTTCTGTGGTCTGACAAGTCCACATTTCAATTTTTTTTTGGAAACTGTGGATGTCGTGTCCTCAGGACCAAAGAGGAAAAGAACCATCCGGATTGTTATAGGCGCAAAGTTGAAAAGCCAGCATCTGTGATGGTATGGGGGTGTATTAGTGCCCAAGACATGGGTAACTTACACATCTGTGAAGGCGTCATTAATGCTGAAAGGTACATACAGGTTTTGGAGCAACATATGTTGCCATCCAAGCAACGTTACCATACCTTATTTCAGCAAGACAATGCCAAGCCACGTGTTACATCAACGTGGCTTCATAGTAAAAGAGTGCGGGTACTAGACTGGCCTGCCTGTAGTCCAGACCTGTCTCCCATTGAAAATGTGTGGCGCATTATGAAGCCTAAAATACCACAACGAAGACCCCCGGACTGTTGAACAACTTAAGCTGTGCATCAAGCAAGAATGGGAAAGAATTCCACCTGAGAAGCTTAAAAATGTGTCTCCTCAGTTCCCAAATGTTTACTGAGTGTTGTTAAAAGGAAAGGCCATGTAACACAGTGGTGAACATGCCCTTTCCTAACTACTTTGGCACGTGTTGCAGCCATGAAATTCTAAGTTCATTATTATTTGCAAAAAAATAAAAAATAAAGTTTATGAGTTTGAACATCAAATATCTTGTCTTTGTAGTGCATTCAATTGAATATGGGTTGAAAAGGATTTGCAAATAATTGTATTCTGTTTATATTTGCATCTAACACAATTTCCCAACTCATATGGAAACGGGGTTTGTATTGCATGCCTGCGTTTTACCAATCAAATACAGTCGCTGGTGACGTTTGACTCCGTTTCACCAATCAAACAGAGCCAGGCGGTCACATGATTAATAAGCTTAAGCTTACATGAACTCAACAAAGCACATCGCAGTAAGTAACGTTAGTAGATATTTTGTCTGTCACTGTAGGCTGATATTAGCTTCCCTGCTATGAATCACTATCAAATGTACATCGTGTGGGGACATTTATTAACGTACTGCAGCCTCATAGACACACACACACACACACACACACACACACACACACACACACACACACACACACACACACACACACACACACGCATGCATACAAACACCAAGTGTGTTCCCACGTGCAGCCCACACCTATCAGTTTATGGTTTGCGTAAAGGCTAACTTGTTATTTTCCTTTGTAATCTCTGCCTACTGAGCCTATGGTGCTGTTAAGTTATTGTGGCTCAATTTGCCTTAATTTTTTTATGTTAATGTATTATTATTTAATATATATTATTGTTTGCTCTTGAACGCATCATACTTATCCCCTCAACTCCCCCCAAAATGGATTAACTCGCTGGAATAAAAAAGACAATATAACATACATCCATAAACTCGGATGCATATGAAAAAGTGCAATATTTTTATCTGTAAAGTAACCCATTTATTTAATTATATCTGCACCTTATTGATTTTTTATCCTGCACTACCATGAGCTAATGCAACGAAATTTCGTTCTTATCTGTGCTGTAAAGTTCAAAATTGAATGACAACAAAAAGGAAGGCTAAGTCTAAGTTTTAGTTGCTTAAGAGATATTCCTGGTTCTGAATTTGCTCATTGCTATTTTTATGTTTTTGTGCATTATTTGTTGCCGTCATCATTAAATAAACAGGTTACTCATCAGTTACTCAGTACTTGAGTAGTTTTTTTCACAACATACTTTTTACTTTTACTCAAGTAAATATTTGGGTGACTACTCCTTACTTTTACTTGAGTAATAAATCTCTAAAGTATCAGTACTCTTACTTGAGTACAATTTCTGGCTACTCTACCCACCTCTGGCATGGACTACCCTTTTTCACAGATCTATGCAAAGGTTATAGTATTGAGCACTACATACTGGTTACAAAAGGGACATAAAGGTATAGCCCTTTTAGCTACTGATTTTTTTTAATTTTATTTTGGTCCTGGTTATTTAAAGAGTATTTCATTTATTTACTGAAGAGTGCAAAAGTTCACACTAAAGTATGAGTGATGTTATAGCAATGCAAAATTGTCTGGGCATTTCAAATTGTGGATATTATCGCTGTGCAAGGCAAAATCAGGGAGGATAAGTGATTCAAAGATAACTGAAGACAGTTATGATGCGTGACCACTGACTGGTATTGTTGAATGGGGATTGGAAAGTATGTTAGGGAATATGACACGCCTTAACGGAAAATCCATAAAGTCAATGTATCTTCTGCTCATACTTCAGGAACAACTGGTTTTGATCTGCATAGACTTACATTTTTGTTTGCTGTGAAGAAATTATGTAAGGTTTGTTCCGTCTTTAGGTGCAGCCACTCCGACATTTATATAGAGTTGGGAATCAATTAAAGAAAAATACATCCTTATGTTGCAATTTGTTGATATGGCTAGAATAGCAGCAGTTCTCTGTAGTCCTGCATCACTTTTGTTAAAGGGGAACATTATCACAATTTCAGAAGGGTTAAAACCATTAAAAATCAGTTCCCAGTGGCTTATTTTATTTTTCGAAGTTTTTTTCAAAATTTTACCCATCACGCAATATCCCTAAAAAAGGCTTCAAAGTGCCTGATTTTAACCATCGTTATATACACCCGTCCATTTTCCTGTGACGTCACACAGTGATGCCAACACAAACAAACATGGCGCATAGAACAAGAACAGCAAGCTATAGCGACATTAGCTCGGATTCAGACTCGGATTTCAGCGGCTTAAGCGATTCAACAGATTACGCATGCATTGAAACGGATGGTTGTAGTGTGGAGGCAGGTAGCGAAAACGAAATTGAAGAAGAAACTGAAGCTATTGAGCCATATCGGTTTGAACCGTATGCAAGCGAAACCAACGAAAACGACACGACAGCCAGCGACACGGGAGAAAGCGAGGACGAATTCGGCGATCGCCTTCTAACCAACGATTGGTATGTGTTTGTTTGGCATGAAAGGAAACTAACAACTATGAACTAGGTTTACAGCATATGAAATACATTTGGCAACAACCTGCACTTTGAGAGTGCAGACAGCCCAATTTTCATCAATTAATATATTCTGTAGACATACCCTCATTCTCTCTCTTTTCCTGAAAGCTTATCTGTCCAGTTTTGAAGTTGATGTCAGCAGGCCAGGGAAGCTAGGGTCGATATTCTTCTTTTGATCATCTTCGGTGGCATAAGGGATGGTGTGAGCCAAGACATCCAGGGGGTTTAGCTGGCTCGTCTGCGGGAACAAACTGCCGCCATTGCTTGCCGTGCTACCGAGGTCCTTTGTCCCTGAATTGCTCACACACTCCGGCAGATTCAATGGGGGTCTGGCGGCAGATTTCTTTGACTTTATCGTTGGAAATGCATCTGCTTTGAGTGTCGCAGGATATCCACACATTCTTGCCATCTCTGTCGTAGCATAGCTTTTGTCGGTAAAGTGTGCGGAACAAACGTCCAATTTCTTGCCACTTTCGCATCTTTGGGCCACTGGTGCAACTTGAATCCGTCCCTGTTCGTGTTGTTACACCCTCCGACAACACACCGACGAGGCATGATGTCTCCAAGGTACGGAAAACAGTCGAAAAAACGGAAAATAACAGAGCTGATTTGACTCGGTGTTTGAGAAAATGGCGGATTGCTTCCCAATGAGAGCGAATAATAGAAAGGCGTTTAATTCGCCAAAATTCACCCATTTAGAGTTCGCAAATCGGTTAAAAAAATATATGGTCTTTTTTCTGCAACATCAAGGTATATATTGACGCTTACATAGGTCTGGTGATAATGTTCCCCTTTAAACGACGTAAACCCTTCTGCATTATCAGTGTTATCGGGTTGAGGGTTTGGTCCTTAGCTCAATTTAACCAGGAAGCAAAGTGTTAGCCTTTTACAAGTTTTACCCCCAATTTCCATTCTTATATACACTATAATGCCAAAAACTATTTGGCTGCCTGCCTTGACTCACATATGAACTTGAAGTGCCATCCCATTCCTAACCCATAGAGTTCAATATGACCATTTGCAGCTATTACAGCTTCAACTCTTCTGGGAAGGCTGTCCACAAGGGTGCGGAGTGTGTTTATAGGAATTTTCGATCATTCTTCCAAAAGCGCATTGGTGAGGTCACACACTGATGTTGGTCGAGAAAGCCTACCCTCAGTCTCCGTTGTAATTCCTCCCAAAGGTGTTCTATCGGGTTCAGGTCAGGACTCTGCGCAGGCCAGTCAAGTTCATCCACACCAGACTTTGTCATCCATGCCTTTAAGGACCTTGCTTTGTGCACTGGTGCACAGTCATGTTGGAAGAGGAAATCAATCAATCAATCAATCAATTCCTTTATTGTCATTGTCATAATAACACTTAAGTCATACATGTCAACGAGATTTAGTTTGAGCTTTGTCCAGCGGCATAGAAACTGCATTGAAGTGCAGGTTGACCATAGTTTACAGTTTAGCATTGTTAGGAAGATGGCGAATAGAAAGAAGTGGGGGTGGGAACAGTTGGATGTCTGATGGGTGTTACGTTGATGTTGCAGCAATGCAATGTTCAGAGCACAATGATTGAGGCATACTTGCCAACACTCCTGAATTTTCCGGGAGACTCCCGAAATTCAGCGCCTCTCCCGAAAACCTCCCGGGACAAATATTCTCCCGAAAATCTCCCGATTTTCAGCCGGAGCTGGAAGCCACGCCCCCTCCAGCTCCATGCAACCTGAGTGAGGACAGCCTTTTTTCATGACAGGAGGACAACAGGGTGACAAGAACTAAATCTTCCAGACTAGAGATAAATTGTATTATTATGTTTATCTTACCTAAAAAATAAATATATTTATTAATTAAAAAAATAAAAATAAAAAAATACATTTTTACTATATTTTGCTAAAAACATCAAAATTAATTGTATTTTTATTTGTATTTTTTCGTGACTCCTTATTACATCCAGCCATAGAATTATACATTAAAATAAACATATTTGAAATAATTGATTTTAAATTATCATAATAATTCATTTAAGATGACCATATTTAATTATTAAAATAATTGCTTGTTTATCAACAACTTTAGCATTTTATTCATTACATTTTGAAACTCTCAGAAGCCAAGTTATGTTATATTCCTTAATATTTATTTATGCAAGTTTGGAGTATCAATTATCTAAACACAGTTTGTTTGCATATTTTCAGGATGTAGCTATCTATATATATATATATATGTACGAAATACTTGACTTGGTGAATTCTAGCTGTCAATATACTCCTCCCCTCTTAACCACGCCCCCAACCACGCCCCGCCCCACCACCGACCACGCCCCCACCACCCACCTCCCGAAATCGGAGGTCTCAAGGTTGGCAAGTATGGATTGAGGGCCCACTCCAAACTGTTCACACAAGGTTGGGAGCATGGAATTGTCCAAAATGTTTTGGTATCCTGGAGCATTCAAAGTTCCTTTCACTGGAACTAAGGGGCCAAGCCCACTCTTGAAAAACAACCCCACACCATAATTCCTCCTCCACCAAATTTCACACTCGGTACAATGCAGTCCGAAATGTACCGTTCTCCTGGCAGCCTCCAAACCCAGACTGGCTCAACAGATTGCCAGATGGAAAAGCGTGAATCATCACTCCAGAGAAGGCGCCTCCACTGAGCTCCTGAGAGCGGCCCATTCTTTCACAAATGTTTGTAGAAACAGTCTCCATGCCTAAGTGCTTGATTTTATACACCTGTGGCCAGGCCAGGTGATTAGGACAACTGATTCTGATCATTTGGATGGGTGGCCAAAAACTTTTGGCAATATAGTGTATTTTGTATTTAACCCAAAACCTTGTCGTGAAGTCCTTACAGGCCTAGCGTTCGCTTTGATAACCCGATGTCCGAGTGAGTAAAGTGTCAGCTTTGACCTCCTGGCACTGCATTTTTGGCACAGTCCACATGACCGTGGTGCAGAAAATGTTTCAATGAAAGGAGATAATTGCATCGTTAAGTTCAGTCAATAAAGAGTTGGCGCTTGAGCGAATGGGGGATTTATGGAAGTGAGTGGATGCGTGACTTCCTCCGCATAGTTGCTGTTCATTGTTTTACAACCCTGATAGGGATCTAAATGAACCAGATGAATAGTCAAATCCCAATAATTGATGATATCTTTACAGCACTGCCAGGTTTTAGTCAACTTATTTCATTTGTGTGTTCACAGAGATCAAAGAAAAAGACCACTGTTTGAAACTTCTCCCTATGTGTGTTGTTTCCTGCACAGCTTTGTGAGAGCACCAGCCGTGAAGTACATCTCAGTTCCCCCATAGAGACTGAACCCCCTTACTTGAATGGGGCATTGTCTCTCAGACTGACCTGGATTTGGAGCCAACTATCCCTGTTGGATTGGGACAAGTTGAGCTAGAGCCGGATCATGTAACCTGACAAAGTAGGGCACGCAAGTAGAGGTTTTCAACTAAAGTGTGTAGAAAGTTAAAGGCCTACTGAAATGCGATTTTCTTATTTAAACGGGGATAGCAGGTCCATTCTATGTGTCATACTTGATCATTTCGCGATATTGCCATATTTTTGCTGAAAGGATTTAGTAGAGAACATTGACGATAAAGTTCGCAACTTTTGGTCGCTGATAAAAAAAAGCCTTGCCTGTACCGGAAGTAGCAGACGAGTAGCGTGACGTCACAGGTTGTGGAGCTCCTCACATCTGCACATTGTTTACAATCATGGCCACCAGCAGCGAGAGTGATTCGGACCGAGAAAGCGACGATTTCCCCATTAATTTGAGCGAGGATGAAAGATTTGTGGATGAGGAAAGTGAGAGTGAAGGACTAGAGGGCAGTGGGAGCGATTCAGATAGGGAAGATGCTGTGAGAGGCGGGTGGGACCTGATATTCAGCTGGGAATGACTAAAACAGTAAATAAACACAAGACGTATATATACTCTATTAGCCACAACACAACCAGGTTTATATTTAATATGCCACAAATTAATCCCGCATAACAAACATCTCCCTCCTCCCGTCCATACAACCCGCCAATACAACTCAAACACCTGCACAACACACTCAATCCTACAGTCCAAAGTGCAGTTCAGCTCCCCAAAGTTCATACAGCACATATATTTCCCCAAAGTCCCCAAAGTTACGTACGTGACATGCACATAGCGGCACGCACGTACGGGCAAGCGATCAAATGTTTGGAAGCCGCAGCTGCATGCGTACTCACGGTACCGCGTCTGCGTATCCAACTCAAAGTCCTCCTGGTAAGAGTCTCTGTTGTCCCAGTTCTCCACAGGCCAATGGTAAAGCTTGACTGTCATCTTTCGGGAATGTAAACAATGAAACACCGGCTGTGTTATCCGGCACAACAGTCAGGGGGTGTATTCTACGGCGGGGGTGCGTTATCCGGCACAACACCTGCCGCAATACACCGCTTCCCACCTACAGCTTTCTTCTTTGCTGTCTCCATTGTTCATTGAACAAATTGGAAAAGATTCACCAACAAAGATGTCCAGAATACTGTGGAATTTTGCGATGAAAGCAGACGACTTAATAGCTGGCCACCATGCTGTCCCAAAATGTCCTCTACAATCCGTGACGTCACGCGCAGGCGTCATCATACCGAGACGTTTTCAGCGGGATATTTTGCGCGAAATTTAAAATTGCAACAAAAAAAAGCTAACCCGGCCGTATTGGCATGTGTTGCAATGTTAAGATTTCATCATTGATATATAAACTATCAGACTGCGTGGTCGGTAGTAGTGGGTTTCAGTAGGCCTTTAAGAGGCTTTTAGACTGGCAACTAGGGACAGGTGTGTCTCCAGATTGCTAATCAAGGACAGGTGAGGGAGGTGGCGCGCAGATGAGGGGGAAAAGGGGTGGCAAATGGAGGCAAATAAGAAGTGGAAACACAAATAAGAGTGCTGGATAAGAAATAGTACCTAAAGATATTGTTTGTTCAAGGTCCTGTGCTCATGTATTTTTCAACCAACACAAGCCCCAAATCCGTCTGTATTATAATAAAGAATATAAGTTGAATTATACAAATATTATCAACTTACTAAATACATTGACTTGCAGTCTTGAGAAGGCCCAAAATGCGTTGTTTGTTTTTGAGCGCTTATTTTACTGTTACAAAGTTGAATGTTATTAAAGTGACTCCGGAAATCATGGCTGACTTCCGTCCTTCATGTTAAAGTTTCCACAACGTCAGCAATCATTTTTATTGGACCCTCGTTTACATTAATGACACCTGACAATGACATTGCCAAGCTACCCTGTGATTAATGCTGTGTACTCGATGGCTGCATTCAGAGCACTGTGCACTCCCCAGCTACAGCTCCTCAATTCTTTTGACATAATGTTTATTTCTTTTTTTCTAAGTTTGACAAATGTATGCATTTGACCACACACAACAAAGTTAAAGTTAAGTTAAAGTACCAATCATTGTCACACACACACTAGGTGTGGTGAAATTATTCTCTGCATTCGACCCATCACCCTTGATCACCCCCTGGGAGGTGAGGGGAGCAGTGAGCAGCAGCGGTGGCCGCGCCCGGGAATAATTATTGGTGATTTAACCCCCAATTTCAACCCTTGATGCTGAGTGCCAAGCAGGGAGGTAATGGGTCCCAATTTTATAGTCTTTTGGTTTGAACTCACAACGTACCGATCTCAGGGCGGACACTCTAACCACTAGGTGTCAAACTCAAAGCCCGCGGGCCAGATCTGGCTCGCCACATCCTTATATGTGGCCCTTGGAAGCCTGGAAATATGCATCAGTAAAGTACTTTATCTTGTCTTACTAAATGTATTCATTCTTTCCATTTTTTTTATTAAAGTCAGATTGTCCTGGATTATACTGGGTGTTGTTGAAACTCTAATCTCTATTACTGCTGTATCTTGGAACAGACATTCCCGCCATGTTTGATCGAAGTAATGGATGCCAACAGCTGACAACTGTCATTTTGTTTATATCTATATTTGTGTTTACTGGAGGTGCCACAGAACATGTAACCCATGCTACGGTCTGTACCATGGTTTTAAGGCCACTTTTTTAATCTTCTTTTACGGTACATTTTGGGGAATAAAGACAATTTTTTTCCTCTCAAAATTATTATTTTTTAATGTTGTTTGTTAGTAAACAAGCGGTGTAATGAATAATATAAGTTGTTTTTTTTCCAAGTTATTTACCAATTACTTTCAAATGGTAACTTATTATTTGTATTACCGTATTTTCCGGACCATAGGGCGCACAGGATTATAAGGCGCACTGCTGATGAATGGTCTATTTTTGATATGTTTTCATATATAAGGCGCACCGGATTATAGGGCACATTAAAGGAGTCATATTATTTTTTTTTTTTTCTAAATTGTAAAACATTTCCTTGTGGTCTACATAACATGTAATGGTGGTTCTTTGGTCAAAATTTTGCATAGATTATGTTTTACAGACCATCTTCAAACCGCTTTCTGACAGTCGCTTCCGGATGCGCCGTTTTGTGGGCGGTCTTATTTAGGTGGCTCACCTTCGGCAGTGTCTTCTCCCCGTCATCTTTGTTGTAGCGGTGTAGCGTGCAAGGACGGGAGTGGAAGAATTGTCAAAAGATGGAGCTAACTGTTTTAATGACATTCAAACTTTACTTAAATCAATAACGGAGCAGCATTTCCTCATCCGTGAAAAACGAATAACTAAAGTTCCTTGGGTGAATAATGTAAACTCACTACACCGGTATGTTTTAGCGCTTTCATGGCGAGTTTACTGACAGATATAAGTAAGAACTTTACACTACTTTATATTAGAAATGGCAACAGTGGAGGATGAATGTCACATAACGAGAAGATAGAGAAAAAGAAGAAGCTTATCGACTACGGGGTCGGCACGGACTACAAAGGCGGACGCGCACAATTTTTCAGGATTCATGCAGATCCCAAATACAAGATCAGCAGGTACCAGAAGGTAAGAAATGTTGCTTTTGCATAATATTTAGAAACAAAACGCCAGATAATATGTCTTACCTTATACACACACCATAATAATACTTGTATGTTGACGCACTGTACAATCCATCAAGCGGTGCGGCTTCGTAGCTTACCAAAGTCGTACTAAAACATTTTGATAGATTTTTGAGCGCCATGTGTAATGTTCTATATTTTCAATGGAACATATAAAATGATGGTGTTGTTTACTAGAGGCATATTGCCATTGTATTGCAGTCTACACGTATCTCTTATGTTTGACTGCCATCTACTGGTCACACTTATCATTACACCATGTACCAAGTAAAATTGCTTCGAAGTCGTTAAGCAAAACCAGAACTATTCCGTACATTAGGCGCACCGGGATATAAGGCGCACAGTCGAGTTTTGAGGGGAAAAAAAGATTTTAAGTCCGGAAAATACGGTATTTAATAACTTGTATACATCAGTGCTTCTCACCAGTGGTTTGACAAGCGATGTCATGGTTAGTGCTTTGAATGGATGAATTTGACGTAAAATGTAAAACTTTGCATATTATTCCATGTTTAGTAAAGGGCTATATCAGTACAGATCATTACCATTTACAATTAAAAAGTAATTAAATGCATAGGCAAATGTGAAATAATTTAATGAGGGGGATTTTTTGTTGACATTCTGTTGAAAGAAAGATATCATAATGTATGGACGGTCCGTGTCTTTGTAAGGCGGTAAACTTCAAAAGCAGCATGGGATCAAATGATGATTTCCCTCGCTGTAAAACGGTAACCTTGAAAAAGCTCATAAAGACACTTATATTAACACAAGTTTCCTGTCTTGGGTAGACAAGTTTCCCTGACAGAGCCACAATGGTTTCCTGGCCCGTGGCCTTTCCGCTGTGTTGTCTGTTTATCGGTCTAACGAGGAGAAAGAAAGAGCGGAAGGGCGAGAGGAAGGCAGCGTATAGGAGAGATAGAGAAGGACTGATAAAGAACAATAGTAAAACAAATGGAGACATAAAGGCTATATGGATGGAGGGAGCGCACAAAATGGCACATAATAAAGCTTAAGGTAATATTGTCAACCCCTCTGAGGGGTTTTCAACAGTTCTTTATGCCAGTGACTTTCAACCACTGTGCCGCGGCACACTAGTGTGCCGTGAGATACAGTCTGGTGTGCCGTGGGAGATTATCTAATTTCACCTATTTGGGTTAAAACTATTTTTTGCAAAGCAGTAATTATATTGTGCAAAAATATGTGTTGTTGTTGAATGTCGGTGCTGTCTAGAGCTCGGCAGAGTAACCGTGTAATACTCTTCCATATCAGTAGGTGGCAGCCGGTAGCTAATTGCTTTGTAGATGTCGGAAACAGCGGGAGGCAGTGTGCAGGTAAAAAGGTGTCTAATGCTTCAACCAAAAATAAACAAAAGGTGAGTGCCCCTAAGAAAAGGCATTGAAGCTTAGGGAAGGCTATGCAGAACGAAAGTAAAACTGAACTGGCTACAAAGTAAACAAAAACAGAATGCTGGACGACAGCAAAGACTTACTGTGGAGCAGAGACAAGAGGCAAGAGCTATAGTGATGCATGGTTGTTTATGGTTTAAAGTCATATCCAACAATTCCGAGAACGACTTTTTACTGTCAACTGAGTTTCGTTTTTTAATGATTTCTGCCGGTGGTGTGCCTCCGGATTTTTTCAACGCAAAAGATGTGCCTTGGCTCAAAAAAGGTTGAAAAACACTGCTTTATGCCTCCATTTCACATTTATTAAATACTGCTAAGACTCCCGCTATATTTTGTTTATATTTTAACATGAGACAAATATGTTTTTTCTTTTGGTCATCTTGATAAAATATTGACATTTTTGGTCAAAACCTTAAAAAACAGTTACTGTTACTTGTTAAAATTGTAAGTTTGTCCAACACTGGTCTGCACTCACACTGATGATTTGTTCTGCTTGTCCCACCACTTCTACACTGCTACAATTTCCCTGACTTTGTGTAGTATTTCCAGTCTTACATTTGTAATTAGTTTTTTTGTGCGGGCGGTTACTTAATACTTGCAAGAGGAGCAATCACACTAATTAAACACATACAGTCGTGGTCAAAAGTTTACATACACTTGTAAAGAACATAATGTCATGGCTGTCTTGAGTTTCCAATCATTTCTACAACTCTTATTTTTTTGTGATGGAGTGATTGGGGCACATACTACCACCACCATGCTTGACGGTAGGTATGGTGTTCCTGGGATTAAAGGCCTCACCTTTTCTCCTCCAAACATGTTGCTGGGTACAGTTCAGTTTTACTTTCGTTCTGCATAGCCTTCGCTAAGCTTCAATGCCTTTTCATAGGGGCACTCAACTTTTGTTTATTTTTGGTTTAAGCATTAGACACCTTTTTACCTGCACACTGCCTCCCGCTGTTTCCGACATCTACAAAGCAATTCCCTTACGATTCCCCTACGGCCTGCTGGCGTCCACAATCCGGGCCGTGGGATGTCCCAAGTAAATATTTAAATATATATATATATATGTATAAAATGTCCGCTGCATTCGGGCGGTATATATATATATATATATATATATATATATATATATATATATATATATATATATATATATATATACAGTAATATATATATATATATATATATATATATATATATATATATATATATATATATATACAGTAATATATATATATATATATATATATATATACATATATATATATATATATATATATACGTTAGGTCAGGAAAAAACACAGAGGCTATTTCATCCCTACAAGCCTGTTTCGCAGGTTTCCCTGGCTTGTAGGGATGAAATAGCCTCTGTGTTTTTTCCTGACCTAACGTATATTCCGCTCTACCGCGGTATTGAGCACCGTATAACGGATAAACCACAGAAGTTGACATACACTTGTAAAGAACATAATGTCATGGCTGTCTTGAGTTTCCAATCATTTCTACAACTCTTATTTTTTTGTGATAGAGTGATTGGAGCACATACTTGTTGGTCACAAAAAATGGTTCTTTTATGAATTTATTATGGGTCTACTGAAAATGTGACCTAATCTGCTGGGTCAAAAGTATACATACAGCAATGTTAATATTTGCTTACATGTCCCTTGGCAAGTTTCACTGCAATAAGGCGCTTTTGGTAGCCATCCACAAGCTTCTGCTTGAATTTGTTGACCACTCCTCTTGACAAAATTGGTGCAGTTCAGCTAAATGTGTTGGTTTTCTGACTTGTTTCTTCAGCATTGTCCACACGTTTAAGTCAGGACTTTGGGAAGGCCATTCTAAAACCTTAATTCTAGCCTGATTTAAAGTTAAAAGTTAAAGTTAAAGTACCAATGATTGTCACACACACACTAGGTGTGGCGAGATTATTCTCTGCATTTGACCCATCACCCTTGATCACCCCCTGGGAGGTGAGGGGAGCAGTGGGCAGCAGCGGTGGCCGCGCCCGGGAATCATTTTGGTGATTTAACCCCCAATTCCAACCCTTGATGCTGAGTGCCAAGCAGGGAGGTAATGGGTCCCATTTTTTATAGTCTTTGGTATGACTCGGCCGGGGTTTGAACTCACAACCTACCGATCTCAGGGCGGACACTCTAACCACTAGGCCACTGAGTAGGTTAGCCATTCCTTTACCACTTTTGACGTGTGTTTGGGGGTCATTGTCCTGTTGGAACACCCAACTGCGCCCAAGACCCAACCTCCGGACTGATGATTTTAGGTTGTCCTGAAGAATCCTTTTTCATTGTCCCATTTACTCTCTGTAAAGCACCAGTTCCATTGGCAGCAAAACAGGCCCAGAGTATAATACTACCACCACCATGCTTGACGGTAGGTATGGTGTTCCTGGGATTAAAGGCCTCACCTTTTCTCCTCCAAACATATTGCTGGGTATTCTGGCCAAAAAGCTCAATTTTTGTTTCATTTGACCACAGAACTTTCCTCCAGAAGGTCTTATCTTTGTCCATGTGATGTCAGATGAAACAAAAATTGAGCTGTTTGGCCACAATACCCAGCAACATGTTTGGAGGAGAAAACACTGAGGCTATTTCATCCCTACAAGCCTGTTTCACAGGTTTCCCTGGCTTGTAGGGATGAAATAGCCTCTGTGTTTTTTCCTGACCTAACGTATATTCCGCTCTACCGCGGTATTGAGCACGGTATAACGGATAAACCACAAAAGTTGACATACACTTGTAAAGAACATAATGTCATGGCTGTCTTGAGTTTCCAATAATTTCTACAATTCTTATTTTTTTGTGATAGAGTGATTGGAGCACATACTTGTTGGTCACAAAAAACATTCATGAAGTTTGGTTCTTTTATGAATTTATTATGGGTCTATTGAAAATGTGACCAAATGTGCTGGGTCAAAAGTATACATACAGCAATGTTAATATTTGCTTACATGTCCCTTGGCAAGTTTCACTGCAATAAGGCACTTTTGTTAGCCATCCACAAGCTTCTGGTTGAATTTTTGACCACTCTTGACAAAATTGGTGCAGTTCAGCTAAATTTGTTGGTTTTATGACATGGACTTGTTTCTTCAGCATTGTCCACACTTTGGGAAGGCCATTCTAAAACCTTAATTCTAGCCTGATTTAGCCATTCCTTTACCACTTTTGACGTGTGTTTGGGGGTCATTGTCCTGTTGGAACACCCGACTGCGCCCAAGACCCAACCTCCGGGCTGATGATTTTAGGTTGTCCTGAAGAATCCTTTTTCATTGTCCCATTTACTCTCTGTAAAGCACCAGTTCCATTGGCAGCAAAACAGGCCCAGAGCATAATACTACCACCACCATGCTTGACGGTAGGAATGGTGATCTAGGGATTAAAGGCCTCACCTTTTCTCCTCCAAACATACTGCTGGGTATTGTGGCCAAAAGCTACATTTTTGTTTAATTTGACCACAGAACTTTCCTCCAGAAGGTCTTATCTTTGTCCATGTGATGTCAGATGAAACAACAATTGAGCTGTTTGGCCACAATACCCAGCAACATGTTTGGAGGAGAAAAGGTGAGGCCTTTAATCCCAGGAACACCATTCCTATCATCAAGCATGGTGGTGGTAGTATAATAAGAGTTGTAGAAATGATTGGAAACTCAAGACAGCCATGACATTATGCTCTTTACAAGTGTATGTCAACTTTTGACCACGACTGTACGTGTTTAATTAGTGTGATTGCTCCTCTTGCAAGTATTAGGTAACCACCCGCACAAAAAACAAAATACAAATGTAAGACTGGAAATACTACACAAAGTCAGGGAAATTGCAGCAGTGTAGAAGTGGTGGGACAAGCAGAACAAATCATCAGTGTGAGTGCAGACCCGTGTTGGACAAACTTACAATTTTAACAAGTATCAGTAACTGTTTTTTAAGGTTTTGACCAAAAATTTCAATAATTTATCAAGATGACCAAAAGAAAAAACATATTTGTCTCATGTTAAAATTGGAGGTACTATTATTCCTTATGCATTTGAGAAGATCATGCATTGACGACACCATTGTGATGAGGCTCACTTTAGTAGTTTCCCCAAGTCTCAAGCGATTAAAAGAAACATTTTTATGCCGTAATGTTGTTTTTTCATGAAGTTACTTTTTATTACACTTTGTCACCACAATTTTTGACGTCCGCAAATAAAAATAGGATTTAGTGTTGGTGCACAAGATGTACTCTGCAGAAAATGAACATGGAAAATGTGAACGCGGCATGAACTGTCTCTGAACTTTTAACTGCAGATTTATGTACTATTATGTCTTCACTATAAACGGTGCCACTGTATTAGTCACACTGGTGTGCGCGAGCAACCAATCAGCTGGCACCCAACTTTGATTTATGAGGTATTGCGCCATCACGTCCTTCAAGGCTGAACTGCCGTTTCAGCAATTGGCAGGAAGAAAATGAAACATTTTAGTTCAAATCGAGGGAATTATTATTGAGGCCTTACCATTACAGTCCAACATTATAAAGGTTGTATGTGCTGGAAAATGACATTTTTATTTTCTTGAATGGTCATTTGCTTGGGGACATTTTGCTGACACAGGAGTCTACATCTGCTATGTCAGTTACATTTCAGGGTTATTTTTTAGCTTTTTGGTGAAAGTGGAAACAAGTGTTTTGGCCAAAAATGTATATACAGTCGTGGTCAAAAGTTTACATATATTTGTAAAGAACGTAACGCCATGGCTGTCTTGAGTTTCCAATCATTTCTACAACTCTTGTTTTTTTGTGATACTTGTTGGTCACGAAAAAACATTCATGAAGTTTGGTTCTTTTATGAATTGACATCATCTGACAAAGATAAGACCTTCTGGAGGAAAGTTCTGTGGTCAGATGAAACAAAACTTGAGCTGTTTGGCCACAATACCCAGCAATATGTTTGGAGGAGAAAGGGCGAGGCCTTTAATCCCATGAACACCACACCTACCGTCAAGCATGGTGGTGGTATTACAAACCCCGTTTCCATATGAGTTGGGAAATTGTGTTAGATGTAAATATAAACGGAATACAATGATTTGCAAATCCTTTTCAACCCATTTTCAGTTGAATATGCTACAAAGACAACATTTTTGATGTTTAAACCGATAAACTTTTTTTTTTTTTGCAAATAGTCATTAACTTTAGAATTTGATGCCAGCAACACGTGACGAAGAAGTTGGGAAAGGTGGCAATAAATACTGAGAAAGTTGAGGAATGCTCATCAAACACTTATTTGGAACATCCCACTGGTGAACAGGCAAATTGAGAACAGGTGGGTGCCATGATTGGGTATAAAAGTAGATTCCATGAAATGCTCAGTCATTCACAAACAAGGATGGGGCGAGGGTCACCACTTTGTCAACAAATGCGTGAGCAAATTGTTGAACAGTTTACGAAAAACCTTTCTCAACCAGCTATTGCAAGGAATGTAGGGATTTCACCATCTACGGTCCGTAATATCATCAAAGGGTTCAGAGAATCTGGAGAAATCACTGCACGTAAGCAGCTAAGCCAGTGACCTTCGATCCCTCAGGCTGTACTACATCAACAAGCGACATCAGTGTGTAAAGGATATCACCATATGGGCTCAGGAACACTTCAGAAACCAGCTGTCAGTAACTACAGTTGGTCGCTACATCTGTAAGTGCAAGTTAAAACTCTCCTATGCAAGGCGAAAACCATTTATCAACAACACCCAGAAACGCCGTCGGCTTTGCTGGGCCTGAGCTCATCTAAGATGGACTGATACAAAGTGGAAAGGTGTTCTGTGGTCTGACAAGTCCACATTTCAAATTGTTTTTGGAAACTGTGGACGTTATGTCCTCCGGACCAAAGAGGAAAAGAACCATCCGGATTGTTATAGGCGCAAAGTTGAAAAGCCAGCATCTGTGATGGTATGGGGGTGTATTAGTGCCCAAGACATGGGTAACTTACACATCTGTGAAGGCGCCATTAATGCTGAATGGTACATACAAGTTTTGGAGCAACATATGCTGCCATCCAAGCAACGTTACCATGGACGCCCCTGCTTATTTCAGCAAGGCAATGCCAAGCCACGTGTTACATCAACGTGGCTTCATAGTAAAATAGTGCGGGTACTAGACTGGCCTGCCTGTAGTCCAGACCTGTCCTCATTGAAAATGTGTGGCGCATTATGAAGCCTAAAATACCACAACGGAGAACCCCGGACTGTTGAACAACTTAAGCTGTACATCAAGCAAGAATGGGAAAGAATTCCACCTGAGAAGCTTAAAAAATGTGTCTCCTCAGTTCCCAAACATTTACTGAGTGTTGTTAAAAGGAAAGGCCATGTAACACAGTGGTGAACATGCCCTTTCCCAACTACTTTGGCACGTGTTGCAGCCATGAAATTCTAAGTTAATTATTATTTGCAAAAAAAAAAAATAAAGTTTATGAGTTTGAACATCAAATATGTTGTCTTTGTAGTGCATTCAATTGAATATGGGTTGAAAATGATTTGCAAATCATTGTATTCCGTTTATATTTACATCTAACACAATTTCCCAACTCATATGGAAACGGGGTTTGTATTATGCTCTGGGCCTGTTTTGCTGCCAATGGAACTTGTGCTTTGAATGGGACAATCAAAAAGGAGGATTACGTCCAAATTCTTCAGGACAACCTAAAATCATCAGTCCAGAGGTTGGGTCTTGGGTGCAGTTGGGTGTTCCAACCGGACAATGACCCCCAAACACACGTCAAAAGGGGTAAAGGAATGGCTAAATCAGGCTACAATTAAGGTTTTAGAATGACCTTCTCAAAGTCCTGACTTAAACATGTGGACAATGCTGAAGAAACAAGTCCATGTCAGAAAACCAACAAATTTAGCAGAAATGCACCAATTTTGTCAAGAGGAGTGGTCAAAAAATTCAACCAGAAGCTTGTGGATGGCTACCAAAAGTGCCTTATTGCAGTGAAACTTGCCAAGGGACATGTAAGAAAATATTAACATTGCTGTATGTATACTTTTGACCCAGCAGATTAGGTCACATTTTTAGTAGACCCATAATAAATTCATAAAAGAACCAAAACTTAATGAATGTTTTTTGTGACCAACAAGTATGTGCTCTTCTCGCTGTAAACAAATTTCATGGGTGGATCTACACCTGACATCCACGGTAATGATACCAAGTACAAGAGCATATCTAGTTGATACTACAATGATTACATTATTATTAATTATAATTAATTAATAATTTATATCATGTTTATAAACTCAGGAATATGTCCCTGGACACACAAGGACTTTAAATATGAGTCATATGACCAATGTATCACCCTGTAACTACTTGGTATCGGATCGATACACAAGTTTGTGGTATCATCCAAAACTAATGTAAAGCGTCGATACAGCATAAGAATAAGTGATTATTACATTTTAACAGAAATGTAAATAGAACTTGTTAAAACAAATGACCAGATATTTACAATAAATGCACAAGTGGATTAATAATAAATTAACAGCCTGTCCATCATAATTTTGACAAAATAAAAGAATGAGAAATGACAGCAGCTAAATTAGAAGCCTGTTTGCTTACTTACTACTAAAAGACTTCTTCACTATTTTATTTAAGACCAAAATTCTGCTTCGATTGCAATAAGAAACATATGTTTAATGTACCGTAAGATTGTTGTTAAAAATAAAGCCACAAATGCCATTTTTTGTGGCACTCTTTCTTTAGAAAAGTATCGAAAAAATATCGAAATACATTCTGGTTCCGGTACCAAAATATTGGTATAGGGCAGGGGTCGGCAACCCAAAATGTTGAAAGAGCCATATTGGACCAAAAATACAAAAACAAATCTGTCTGGAGCCGCAAAAAATTAAAAGCCATATTACATACAGATAGTGTGTCATGAGATATAAATTGAATTAAGAGGACTTAAAGGAAACTAAATGACCTCAAATATAGCTACAAATGAGGCATAATGATGCAATATGTACATATAGCTAGCCAAAATAGCATGTTAGCATCGATTAGCTTGCAGTCATGCAGTGACCAAATATGTCTGATTAGCACTCCACACAAGTCAATAACATCAACAAAACTCACCTTTCATGCACAACGTTAAAAGTTTGGTGGACAAAAAGAGACAGAAAAAGAAGTGGCATAAAATACGTCCTAGAAAGTCGGAGAAAGTTATATATGTAAACAAACTACGGTGAGTTCAAGGACCGCCAAAATTAGTAGGACAAAGCGTCGCTAGCCAAATACTCGAATCAGTGAAGCATGTTTCATATAAACAGTGTGCTGTGTCACAATTAGGGAGGCTTGTGTCATGTTTGTCCTCCTACAGAAACCATATTAAAACAAAAAATACTTTTTTTTCCCCCTCATCTTTTGCCATTTTTCATACATTTTTAAAAAAGCTCCAGAGAGCCACTAGGGCGGCGCTAAAGAGCCGCATGCGGCTCTAGAACCGCGGGTTGCCGACCCCTGGTATAGGGTCAACCCTATCCATCCATCCATCCATTTTCTACCGCTTATTCCCTTTGGGGTCGCGGGGGGCGCTGGAGCCTATCTCAGCTACAAATAGAAATAAAATACCAATAATCTAGCAGTCCTGTAGCCCGTTTACTTGTGCAAAGCTAGACAACCAATTAACATCGACATGTTCTCCAATAAGCACACAAGGTTGCTCTTTGCTTGTATTTAGTCAAGTCATTTACCAAGGTAAACATGGAAAGCTATAGTCTACCAGGAGCTCGCAACTACACAACAGCTAAGCACAAAATATAGGAATTCGTAATAACTGTCCTTAATGGAGAAATACTGCAGTCTAAAATGGAAATTTTTTCATTACAAACAAGTATATAATAACTACAGTTGCATAGTAACTGTATATATATATAAGGTTATTATGGAGTATCCAGTAACAAACGTGTCCGCATCAATCAACTGTGTCATGAGTTATACGCTTAACTTAACAAATGATCAATCAATCGATCAATTTTGTTTATTTGCGATATCCATCCATCCATTTTCTACCGCTTGTCCCTTTTGGGGTCACGGGGGGTGCTGGAGCCTATCCCAGCTGTGTTCAGGCGGAAGGCGGGGTACACCCTGGACAAGTCGCCACCTCATCACAGGTATACATACTTGCCAACCCTCCCGGATTTTCCGGGAGACTCCCGAAATTCAGCGCCTCTCCCGAAAATCTCCCGGGACACATTTTCTCCCGAAAATCTCCCGAAATTCAGGCGGAGCTGGAAGCCACGCCCCCTCCAGCTCCATGCGGACCTGAGTGACGCCAGGTGCGCAACACCACGTTAATCGTTGGCCAACCAAAAAGTAACCCCAGTACGCTATAGCCAACATTCACCAGGAGATGGCAACAGACAAACATAGATCACTATTACATTCCTCCCCTTTTAGAAATGTATAGAAGTTACTCAAAATAAATAAACAACCCAACCAAAAAATGCAGCAGCTCAATTAAAAAACTGTACTTAAGCCACATTATTTTCTTTTTTTTTTAGTACTGAACTCTTCACCCTCATTTGTAAAAAATAACATGCTTATTATACAAACAGTATTTGTACACCTTTAACACAGATTTTTATACTGTCTTCAGAGATTCAGTTTTTTTGGTGATACTCGAAACCTTTCTGGGTACCTGCGAAGGGGTGTTCAGCATGGTTGGAAAAATAGTGACAGAGAATAGGACAAGGATGGACAATTCAACCCTTAACTCAACAATGAGTAGATGAGTGTTATGTGTGTGTATACATGTAAATAAATGAACACTGAAATTCAAGTATTTCTTTTATATATATATATATATATATATATATATATATATATATATATATATATATATATATATATATATATATATACATATATATATATATATATATATATATATATATATATATATACATATATATATATATATATATATATATATATATATAATAAAATAAATATATATATATATATATATATATTACTTGACTTGGTGAATTCTCGCTGTAAATATACCCCCCCCCCCCCCCCTCCCGAAATCGGAGGTCTCAAGGTTGGCAAGTATGCAGGTATATAAACAAAAATGTCCAGCAAAATGAACGATCACGCTTACATTTACCAATTAAACAAGCCCAAAAAGGAGTAGGAAGATACAGAGCTTTTTTGATCCTACCCCTGTCCCATGAAAGTGTCTGATATTGTTATCAAGGTATTGTTCTTCAACAGTTATACATTGTGAATGCCATGTGCTTATAATACATCTTTGTTGTATCTTTTGAGTTGTATTTTGTGGGGTTGGAATAAAGGTCAATAGTTTTGAGTTAAAGTTAAAGTACCAACGATAGTCACACACACACTAGGTGTGGTGAAATTATGCTTTGCATTTTACCCATCCCCATGTTCACCCCCCTGGGAGGTGAGGAGAGCAGTGAGCAGCAGCCAGCGGTGGCCGCGCTCGGGAAATTATTTGGTGATTTAACCCCCAATTCCAACCCTTGAAGGGGTAACGGGTCCCATTTTTATAGTCTTTGGTATGACTCGGCCGGGGTTTGAACTCACGAACTTCCAGTGTCAGGGCGGACACTCTAACCACGAGGCCACTGAGCAGGTTTTGAGTTGTGACTGTGATAGCTGAAAAGTATAATCACCGTTTTCGGTTTAGTTTTGGCTCTTTCTAAACCTGAGTTATTCGCCCCTTTTCTTATTAGAGTATGGGAACTTAGAAGTTTGACCGCTCGAGCCAAAGCTGCAGAAAGTGGTCAGCCGTTTGGTTTTTTCAGTGGAGTTTTATCCTGCCCTGTGGCATTTTTTTTCTCGAAAGAGAGGTGGGATATAGTGTTCATATTGTCTCATGTGGAAGTGTTGAGTTTTTCTTATAATTATTTTTGAATCTGTGGCAGGTCAAGTGAATAAATCACCACCAGAATCCAAATGATGTCCTGTGGAAAAAGTTTCTTTAAACCAGGGGTATCAAATGTAAGGGCCCGGGCTGGATCAAGCCCGCGAACAGGTTTTATCCGGCCCGCAAAATGACTTTGCTAAGTATAAAAATGAGCCGACATTTTTGAATGAAAGAAACTGCTGTTCTAAATGTGTCCACTAGATGTCGCAATAGCAATTCTTTGTATCTTTATAGCCACCCCTCCCGATTTTTCCGGGAGACTCCCGAAATTCAACGCCTCTCCCGAAAACCTCCCGGGACAAATATTCTCCCGAAAATCTCCCGATTTTCAGCCGGAGCTGGAGGCCACGCCCCCTCCAGCTCCATGCAGACCTGAGTGAGTACAGCCTTTTTTCACGACGGGAGGACAACAGGGTGACAAGAAATAAATCATCCAGACTAGAGATAAATTGTATTATTATGTTTATCTTACCTAAAACTAAATATATTTATTAATAAAAAATTTAAAAAAAAACTAAATACATTTTTACTATATTTTGCTAAAAACATCAACATTAATTGTATTTTTATTTTTATTTTTTCTGACTCCTTATTACATCCAGGCATTAGAATTATACATTAAAATAAACATATTTGAAATAATTAATTTTAAATTATCATAATAATTCATTTAAAATGACCATATTTCATTATTAAAATAATTGCTTGTTTATCAACAACTTTAGCATTTTATTCATTACATTTAGAAGCTCTCAGAAGCCAAGTTATGTTATATTCCTTAATATTTATTTATGCAAGTTTGAAGTATCAATTATCTAAACACAGTTTTGTTTGCATATTTTCAGGATGTAGATATATATATATATATATATATATATATATATATATATATATATATATATATATATATATATATATATATATATATATATCTATGTATGTATGAAATACTTGACTTGGTGAATTCTAGCTGTCAATATACTCCTCCCCTCTTAACCACGCCCCCAACTACGCTCTGCCCCACCCCCGACCACGCCCCCACCCCCCACCTCCCGAAATCGGAGGTGTCAAGGTTGGCAAGTATGCCATACCATACCATACCAACTTTATTTATAAAGCCCTTTAAAAACCAGCACAGTTGAAAAAAAAAGGGCTGTACACCACAAAGAAATAGAGGCAAAGGACAGACTAAAAAATAACATTTAAAACAGAAATAAAAATACACATTTAAAAAGCAAATATAAATTACCCTAAGAACAGTTTGTTAGATAAAAAAAACAGTTTAAACGTTAAAAACAGTTCAAAAAGTTAAAAGCTAAAAACAGTTAAAAGTCTCATGCTGGGTTAAAAGCCAGCGAATAAACCACCAGTCGAGGAAAATGAGCAAACTACATAAATAACATCCTGTAATTTGATTTTGATAGTTTTTTATCTTGATAGATTGAAAATTAACACCGATGAGTTGACTGATGAACATTATCACATATTTTATTTAGAAAGTATAAATAACGACAAATAAAAGTAAAATACTATTAACCGCAACATGTAAGTGTAAAAAAAACCTCAAGGACATTATAATTTGTACATTTTCAGAATGTGCTTGTTCTATTTTTAAATAAAGAAAACAATCTGAAGTTGTCTTTATTTTAAAGTTATCGTGCCGTGATTTTACCAGTCCGGCCTACTTGGGAGTAGGTTTTTCACCATGTGGCCCCCGACCTAAAATGAGTTTGACACCCATCCATCCATCCATCCATCTTCTTCCGCTTATCCGAGGTCGGATTGCGGGGGCAGCACCCTAAGCAGGGAAGCCCAGACTTCCCTCTCCCCAGCCACTTCGTCCAGCTCTTCCCGGGGGATCCCGAGGCGTTCCCAGGCCAGCCGGGAGACATAGTCTTTTGTTTGACACCCCTGCTTTAAATTTTTGTTGTCGGCAATTCATCTCGAAAGATAAAATGACTTACTGTACTGTGTCACGTGGTTGGAGTTTAGCGAGATAGTCTCTAATTTGTAGGAAGGTTCCCTCAAGGTGTGCGTTTATTTTGAAGTTCTGTCTGTTACGTGTGTACAAGGGAAGAAGACGGCACAGACAGCAGGAACGTCGTTTTAGCTATATACTGTATATATACAAACCCCGTTTCCATATGAGTTGGGAAATTGTGTTAGATGTAAATATAAACGGAATACAATGATTTGCAAATCATTTTCAACCCATATTCAATTGAATGCACTACAAAGACAACATATTTGATGTTCAAACTCATAAACTTTATTTATTTTTTTGCAAATAATAATTAACTTAGAATTTCATGGCTGCAACACGTGCCAAAGTAGTTGGGAAAGGGCATGTTCACCACTGTGTTACATGACCTTTCCTTTTAACAACACTCAATAAACGATTGGGAACTGAGGAAACTAATTGTTGAAGCTTTGGAAGTGGAATACTTTCCCATTCTTGTTTTATGTAGAGCTTCAGTCGTTCAACAGTCCGGGGGTCTCCGCTGTCGTATTTTACGCTTCATAATACGCCACACATTTTCGATGGGAGACAGGTCTGGACTGCAGGCGGGCCAAGAAAGTACCCACACTCTTTTTTTTTACAAAACCACACTGTTGTAGCATGTGCTGAATGTGGCTTGGCATTGTCTTGCTGAAATAAGCAGGGGCGTCCATGAAAAAGACGACGCTTAGATGGCAGCATATGTTGTTCCAAAACCTGTATGTACCTTTCAGCATTAATGGTGCCTTCACAGATGTGTAAGTTACCCATGCCTTGGGCACTAATACACCCCCATACCATCACAGATGCTGGCTTTTCAACTTTGCGTCGATAACAGTCTGGATGGTTCGCTTCCCCTTTGGTCCGGATGACACAATGTCGAATATTTCCAAAAAAAATTTGAAATGTGGACTCGTCAGACCACAGAACACTTTTCCACTTTGCATCAGTCGATCTTAGATGATCTCGGGCCCAGAGAAGCCCGAGAAGGATGTTGTTGATAAATGGCTTTCGCTTTGCATAGTAGAGCTTTAACTTGCACTTACAGAAGTCCATAGGGGATCTAACATAATAGTGAGAGTCCAGTCCATAGTGGATCTAACATAATAGTGAGAGTCCAGTCCATAGTGGATCTAACACAATAGTGAGAGTCCAGTCCTTGGTGGATCTAACATAATAGTGAGAGTCCAGTCCATAGTGGATCTAACACAATAGTGAGAGTCCAGTCCTTGGTGGATCTAACATAATAGTGAGAGTCCAGTCCATAGTGGATCTAACATAATAGTGAGAGTCCAGTCCATAGTGGATCTAACATAATAGTGAGAGTCCAGTCCATAGTGGATCTAACATAATTGTGAGAGTCCAGTCCATAGTGGATCTAACATAATAGTGAGAGTCCAGTCCTTGGTGGATCTAACATAATAGTGAGAGTCCAGTCCATAGTGGATCTAACATAATAGTGAGAGTCCAGTCCATAGTGGATCTAACATAATAGTGAGAGTCCAGTCCATAGTGGATCTAACATAATAGTGAGAGTCCAGTCCATAGTGGATCCAACATAATAGTGAGAGTCCAGTCCATAGTGGATCTAACATAATAGTGAGAGTCCAGTCCATAGTGGATCTAACATAATAGTGAGAGTCCAGTCCTTGGTGGATCTAACATAATAGTGAGAGTCCAGTCCATAGTGGATCTAACATAATAGTGAGAGTCCAGTCCTTGGTGGATCTAACATAATAGTGAGAGTCCAGTCCATAGTGGATCCAACATAATAGTGAGAGTCCAGTCCATAGTGGATCTAACATAATAGTGAGAGTCCAGTCCATAGTGGATATAACATAATAGTGAGAGTCCAGTCCATAGTGGATCTAACATAATAGTGAGAGTCCAGTCCATAGTGGATCTAACATAATAGTGAGAGTCCAGTCCATAGTGGATCTAACATAATAGTGAGAGTCCAGTCCTTGTTGGATCTAACATAATAGTGAGAGTCCAGTCCTTGGTGGATCTAACATAATAGTGAGAGTCCAGTCCTTGGTGGATCTAACATAATAGTGAGAGTCCAGTCCATAGTGGATCTAACATAATAGTGAGAGTCCAGTCCATAGTGGATCTAACATAATAGTGAGAGTCCAGTCCTTGGTGGATCTAACATAATAGTGAGAGTCCAGTCCTTGGTGGATCTAACATAATAGTGAGAGTCCAGTCCTTGGTGGATCTAACATAATAGTGAGAGTCCAGTCCATAGTGGATCTAACATAATAGTGAGAGTCCAGTCCTTGGTGGATCTAACATAATAGTGAGAGTCCAGTCCATAGTGGATCTAACATAATAGTGAGAGTCCAGTCCATAGTGGATCTAACATAATAGTGAGAGTCCAGTCCATAGTGGATCCAACATAATAGTGAGAGTCCAGTCCATAGGGGATCTAACATAATAGTGAGAGTCCAGTCCTTGGTGGATCTAACATAATAGTGAGAGTCCAGTCCATAGTGAATCTAACATAATAGTGAGAGTCCAGTCCATAGTGGATCTAACATAATAGTGAGAGTCCAGTCCTTGGTGGATCTAACATAATAGTGAGAGTCCAGTCCATAGTGGATCTAACATAATAGTGAGAGTCCAGTCCATAGTGGATCTAACATAATAGTGAGAGTCCAGTCCATAGTGGATCTAACATAATAGTGAGAGTCCAGTCCATATTGGATCTAACATAATAGTGAGAGTCCAGTCCATAGTGGATCTAACATAATAGTGAGAGTCCAGTCCATAGTGGATCTATCATAATAGTGAGAGTCCAGTCCATAGTGGATCTAACATAATAGTGAGAGTCCAGTCCATAGTGGATCTATCATAATAGTGAGAGTCCAGTCCTTGGTGGATCTAACATAATAGTGAGAGTCCAGTCCATAGTGGATCTAATATAATAGTGAGAGTCCAGTCCATAGTGGATCTAACATAATAGTGAGAGTCCAGTCCTTGGTGGATCTAACATAATAGTGAGAGTCCAGTCCATAGTGGATCTAACATAATAGTGAGAGTCCAGTCCATAGTGGATCTAACATAATAGTGAGAGTCCAGTCCATAGTGGATCTAACATAATAGTGAGAGTCCAGTCCTTGGTGGATCTAACATAATAGTGAGAGTCCAGTCCATAGTGGCTCTAACATAATAGTGAGAGTCCAGTCCATAGTGGATCAAACATAATAGTGAGAGTCCAGTCCTTGGTGGATCTAACATAATAGTGAGAGTCCAGTCCATAGTGGATCTAACATAATAGTGAGAGTCCAGTCCATAGTAGATCTAACATAATAGTGAGAGTCCAGTCCATAGTGGATCTAACATAATAGTGAGAGTCCAGTCCACAGTGGATCTAACATAATAGTGAGAGTCCAGTCCATAGTGGATCTAACATAATAGTGAGAGTCCAGTCCATAGTGGATCTAACATAATAGTGAGAGTCCAGTCCATAGTGGATCTAACATAATAGTGAGAGTCCAGTCCATAGTGGATCTAACATAATAGTGAGAGTCCAGTCCTTGGTGGATCTAACATAATAGTGAGAGTCCAGTCCATAGTGGATCTAACATAATAGTGAGAGTCCAGTCCTTGGTGGATCTAACATAATAGTGAAAGTCCAGTCCATGGTGGATCTAACATAATAGTGCAAGTCCAGTCCATAGTGGATCTAACATAATAGTGAGAGTCCAGTCCATAGTGGACCTAACATAGAAGTGAGAGTCCAGTCCTTGGTGGATCTAACATAATAGTGAGAGTCCAGTCCTTGGTGGATCTAACATAATAGTGAGAGTCCAGTCCATAGTGGATCTAACATAATAATGAGAGTCCAGTCCATAGTGGATCTAACATAATAGTGAGAGTCCAGTCCATAGTGGATCTAGCATAATAGTGAGAGTCCAGTCCATAGTGGATCTAACATAATAGTGTGAGTCCAGTCTATAGTGAATCTAACATAATAGTGAGAGTCCAGTCTATAGTGAATCTAACATAATAGTGAGAGTCCAGTCCATAGTGGATCTAACATAATAGTGAGAGTCCAGTCCATAGTGGATCTAACATAATAGTGAGAGTCCAGTCCATAGTGGATCTAACATAATAGTGAGAGTCCAGTCCTTGGTGGATCTAACATAATAGTGAGAGTCCAGTCCATAGTGGATCTAACATAATAGTGAGAGTCCAGTCCTTGGTGGATCTAACATAATAGTGAGAGTCCAGTCCATAGTGGATCTAACATAATAGTGAGAGTCCAGTCCTTGGTGGATCTAACATAATAGTGAGAGTCCAGTCCATAGTGGATCTAACATAGTAGTGAGAGTCCAGTCCTTGGTGGATCTAACATAATAGTGAGAGTCCAGTCCTTGGTGGATCTAACATAATAGTGAGAGTCCAGTCCATAGTGGATCTAACATAATAGTGAGAGTCCAGTCCATAGTGGATCTAACATAATAGTGAGAGTCCAGTCCTTGGTGGATCTAACATAATAGTGAGAGTCCAGTCCATAGTGGATCTAACATAATAGTGAGAGTCCAGTCCTTGGTGGATCTAACATAATAATGAGAGTCCAGTCCATAGTAGATCTAACATAGTAGTGAGAGTCCAGTCCTTGGTGGATCTAACATAATAGTGAGAGTCCAGTCCTTGGTGGATCTAACATAATAGTGAGAGTCCAGTCCATAGTGGATCTAACATAATAGTGAGAGTCCAGTCCTTGGTGGATCTAACATAATAGTGAGAGTCCAGTCCATAGTGGATCTAACATAATAGTGAGAGTCCAGTCCTTGGTGGATCTAACATAATAGTGAGAGTCCAGTCCATAGTGGATCTAACATAGTAGTGAGAGTCCAGTCCTTGGTGGATCTAACATAATAGTGAGAGTCCAGTCCATAGTGGATCTAACATAATAGTGAGAGTCCAGTCCTTAGTGGATCTAACATAATAGTGAGAGTCCAGTCCATAGTGGATCTAACATAATAGTGAGAGTCCAGTCCATAGTGGATCTAACATAATAGTGAGAGTCCAGTCCATAGTGGATCTAACATAATAGTGAGAGTCCAGTCCATAGTGGATCTAACTTAATAGTGAGAGTCCAGTCCATAGTGGATCTAACATAATAGTGAGAGTCCAGTCCATAGTGGATCTAACATCATAGTGAGAGTCCAGTCCATAGTGGATCTAACATAATAGTGAGAGTCCAGTCCATAGTGGATCTAACATAATAGTGAGAGTCCAGTCCATAGTGGATCTAACATAATTGTGAGAGTCCAGTCCATAGTGGATCTAACATAATAGTGAGAGTCCAGTCCTTGGTGGATCTAACATAATAGTGAGAGTCCAGTCCATAGTGGATCTAACATAATAGTGAGAGTCCAGTCCATAGTGGATCTAACATAATAGTGAGAGTCCAGTCCATAGTGGATCTAACATAATAGTGAGAGTCCAGTCCATAGTGGATCTAACATAATAGTGAGAGTCCAGTCCATAGTGGATCTAACATAATAGTGAGAGTCCAGTCCATTGTGGATCTAACATAATAGTGAGAGTCCAGTCCATAGTGGATCTAACATAATAGTGAGAGTCCAGTCCTTGGTGGATCTAACATAATAGTGAGAGTCCAGTCCTTGGTGGATCTAACATAATAGTGAGAGTCCAGTCCATAGTGGATCTAACATAATAGTGAGAGTCCAGTCCTTGGTGGATATAACATAATAGTGAGAGTCCAGTCCATAGTGGATCTAACATAATAGTGAGAGTCCAGTCCATAGTGGATCTAACATAATAGTGAGAGTCCAGTCCATAGTGGATCTAACATAATAGTGAGAGTCCAGTCCATAGTGGATCCAACATAATAGTGAGAGTCCAGTCCATAGGGGATCTAACATAATAGTGAGAGTCCAGTCCATAGTGGATCTAACATAATAGTGAGAGTCCAGTCCATAGTGGATCTAACATAATAGTGAGAGTCCAGTCCTTGGTGGATCTAACATAATAGTGAGAGTCCAGTCCATAGTGGATCTAACATAATAGTGAGAGTCCAGTCCATAGTGGATCTAACATAATAGTGAGAGTCCAGTCCATAGTGGATCTAACATAATAGTGAGAGTCCAGTCCATAGTGGATCTAACATAATAGTGAGAGTCCAGTCCTTGGTGGATCTAACATAATAGTGAGAGTCCAGTCCATAGTGGATCTAACATAGTAGTGAGAGTCCAGTCCTTGGTGGATCTAACATAATAGTGAGAGTCCAGTCCATAGTGGATCTAACATAATAGTGAGAGTCCAGTCCTTAGTGGATCTAACATAATAGTGAGAGTCCAGTCCATAGTGGATCTAACATAATAGTGAGAGTCCAGTCCATAGTGGATCTAACATAATAGTGAGAGTCCAGTCCATAGTGGATCTAACATAATAGTGAGAGTCCAGTCCATAGTGGATCTAACTTAATAGTGAGAGTCCAGTCCATAGTGGATCTAACATAATAGTGAGAGTCCAGTCCATAGTGGATCTAACATCATAGTGAGAGTCCAGTCCATAGTGGATCTAACATAATAGTGAGAGTCCAGTCCATAGTGGATCTAACATAATAGTGAGAGTCCAGTCCATAGTGGATCTAACATAATTGTGAGAGTCCAGTCCATAGTGGATCTAACATAATAGTGAGAGTCCAGTCCTTGGTGGATCTAACATAATAGTGAGAGTCCAGTCCATAGTGGATCTAACATAATAGTGAGAGTCCAGTCCATAGTGGATCTAACATAATAGTGAGAGTCCAGTCCATAGTGGATCTAACATAATAGTGAGAGTCCAGTCCATAGTGGATCTAACATAATAGTGAGAGTCCAGTCCATAGTGGATCTAACATAATAGTGAGAGTCCAGTCCATTGTGGATCTAACATAATAGTGAGAGTCCAGTCCATAGTGGATCTAACATAATAGTGAGAGTCCAGTCCTTGGTGGATCTAACATAATAGTGAGAGTCCAGTCCTTGGTGGATCTAACATAATAGTGAGAGTCCAGTCCATAGTGGATCTAACATAATAGTGAGAGTCCAGTCCTTGGTGGATATAACATAATAGTGAGAGTCCAGTCCATAGTGGATCTAACATAATAGTGAGAGTCCAGTCCATAGTGGATCTAACATAATAGTGAGAGTCCAGTCCATAGTGGATCTAACATAATAGTGAGAGTCCAGTCCATAGTGGATCCAACATAATAGTGAGAGTCCAGTCCATAGGGGATCTAACATAATAGTGAGAGTCCAGTCCATAGTGGATCTAACATAATAGTGAGAGTCCAGTCCATAGTGGATCCAACATAATAGTGAGAGTCCAGTCCTTGGTGGATCTAACATAATAGTGAGAGTCCAGTCCATAGTGGATCTAACATAATAGTGAGAGTCCAGTCCATAGTGGATCTAACATAATAGTGAGAGTCCAGTCCATAGTGGATCTAACATAATAGTGAGAGTCCAGTCCATAGTGGATCTAACATAATAGTGTGAGTCCAGTCCATAGTGGATCTAACATAATAGTGAGAGTCCAGTCCATTGTGGATCTAACATAATAGTGAGAGTCCAGTCCATAGTGGATCTAACATAATAGTGAGAGTCCAGTCCATAGTGGATCTAACATAATAGTGAGAGTCCAGTCCATAGTGGATCTAACATAATAGTGAGAGTCCAGTCCATAGTGGATCTAACATAATAGTGTGAGTCCAGTCCATAGTGGATCTAACATAATATTGTGAGAGTCTAGTCCATAGTGGATCTAACATAATAGTGAGAGTCCAGTCCATAGTGGATCCAACATAATAGTGAGAGTCCAGTCCATAGGGGATCTAACATAATAGTGAGAGTCCAGTCCATAGGGGATCTAACATAATAGTGAGAGTCCAGTCCATAGTGGATCTAACATAATAGTGAGAGTCCAGTCCATAGTGGATCTAACATAATAGTGTGAGTCCAGTCCATAGTGGATCTAACATAATAGTGTGAGTCCAGTCCATAGTGGATCTAACATAATAGTGAGAGTCCAGTCCATTGTGGATCTAACATAATAGTGAGAGTCCAGTCCATAGTGGATCTAACATAATAGTGAGAGTCCAGTCCATAGTGGATCTAACATAATAGTGAGAGTCCAGTCCATAGTGGATCTAACATAATAGTGTGAGTCCAGTCCATAGTGGATCTAACATAATATTGTGAGAGTCTAGTCCATTGTGGATCTAACATAATAGTGAGAGTCCAGTCCATAGTGGATCTAACATAATATTGTGAGTCAAGTCCATAGTGGATCCAACATAATATTGTGAGAGTCTAGTCCATAGTGGATCTAACATAATAGTGAGAGTCCAGTCCATAGTGGATCTAACATAATATTGTGAGTCAAGTCCATAGTGGATCTAACATAATATTGTGAGAGTCTAGTCCATAGTGGATCTAACATAATAGTGAGAGTCCAGTCCATAGTGGATCTAACATAATAGTGAGAGTCCAGTCCATAGTGGATCTAACATAATAGTGTGAGTCCAGTCCATAGTGGATCTAACATAATATTGTGAGAGTCTAGTCCATAGTGGATCTAACATAATAGTGAGAGTCCAGTCCATAGTGGATCTAACATAATAGTGAGAGTCCAGTCCATAGTGGATCTAACATAATAGTGAGAGTCCAGTCCTTGGTGGATCTAACATAATAGTGAGAGTCCAGTCCATAGTGGATCTAACATAATAGTGAGAGTCCAGTCCTTAGTGGATCTAACATAATAGTGAGAGTCCAGTCCTTGGTGGATCTAACATAATAGTGAGAGTCCAGTCCATAGTGGATCTAACATAATAGTGAGAGTCCAGTCCATAGTGGATCCAACATAATAGTGAGAGTCCAGTCCATAGGGGATCTAACATAATAGTGAGAGTCCAGTCCTTGGTGGATCTAACATAATAGTGAGAGTCCAGTCCATAGTGAATCTAACACAATAGTGAGAGTCCAGTCCTTGGTGGATCTAACATAATAGTGAGAGTCCAGTCCATAGTGGATCTAACATAATAGTGAGAGTCCAGTCCATAGTGGATCTAACATAATAGTGAGAGTCCAGTCCATAGTGGATCTAACATAATAGTGAGAGTCCAGTCCATAGTGGATCCAACATAATAGTGAGAGTCCAGTCCATAGGGGATCTAACATAATAGTGAGAGTCCAGTCCTTGGTGAATCTAACATAATAGTGAGAGTCCAGTCCATAGTGGATCTAACACAATAGTGAGAGTCCAGTCCATAGTGGGTCTAACATAATAGTGAGAGTCCAGTCCATAGTGGATCAAACATAATAGTGAGAGTCCAGTCCATGGTGGATCTAACATAATAGTGAGAGTCCAGTCCATAGTGGATCTAACATAATAGTGAGAGTCCAGTCCATAGTGGATCTAACACAATAGTGAGAGTCCAGTCCTTGGTGGATCTAGCATAATAGTGAGAGTCCAGTCCATGGTGGATCTAACATAATAGTGAGAGTCCAGTCCATAGTGGATCTAACATAATAGTGAGAGTCCAGTCCATAGCGGATCTAACATAATAGTGAGAGTCCAGTCCTTGGTGGATCTAACATAATAGTGAGAGTCCAGTCCATAGTGGGGCCAGCAGGAGATCATCTTGGACGGGGACAGGTCAGCAGCGCAGAGACGTCCCCAACCGATGCACAGATGAGTGGTCCACCCTGGGTCCCGACTTTGGACAGCTAGCGGATCATCTGTGATCACCAAATCTGAGCCCCAAAAGGAGAGGGGGGCAGAGAAGAAAAGAAACGGCAGATCAACTGGTCTAAAAGGGGAGGGGCTATTTAAAGGCCATTTTGTATTGACTACTCTCGTACCTATACTCTTCATTTCTGTTTTTCTCTGATTAATTTACATGCTTATTTCAATTTTAATTGTTGCTTGCATATACTTATCTACGAGTTTGTTAATAATTAATTAATTATTATCCACACTTACTCTAAAGATTGTCTGGCGTTTTGTCATTACATGATGCCTTTATCTCTATTTGTACATTTTGATAGAGGGAGTTTTTTTATTTGAATTTTATTTTTTTAAAGTTATGTACATTTATATGTAGATGTAGATGCTCTATCGGGACAGATCCATTTAGAGTTTGAGCAGAAATATGTAGTGTATGAATGAATTATACACAATAAAACATTACCAAAATGCTGTGTCACATGAATGGTTTTTGAAGTAATACCTTTATGACATGAAATAACCACAAGTAATGTAATAACAAAAAACATGGCGTTCACTTTTTGATATTAAAATAAAACATAAAACTGTTTGGCTAATGAAGATGAAGTCTAATAAATAAGCTTTGTTCTTCTCCAACGCCTCCTTGTGGTTCAGTACAACAGTTTGGCCAACAAAAATAAATACGAGTGATACCTCTCACATCGAATACACAATCTTCACAGCCTGCGTTCAGTTCGATGAGATGACAAAACATTATGGCTAGTATTGATGTTATTTGAACACTTATACATTTTGCAGTTAAATAAAGGACGAGTGAAACAAACTAAAGACTTTATAAACAAGTTGTGACAACGTTCACGGCACATTGGGGGGACGGCGTGGCGAAGTTGGGAGAGTGGCCGTGCCGTGAGGGTTACTGGTTCAATCCCCACCTTCTACCATCCTAGTCACGTCCGTTGTGTCCTTGAGCAAGGCACTTCACCCTTGCTCCTGATGGGCCTGGTTAGCGCCATCAGCTCCCGCCATCAGTGTGTAAATGTGTGTGTGTGTGAACGGGTGAATGTGGAAATAGTGTCAAAGTGCTTTGAGTTCCTTAAAAAAGGTAGAAAAGCGCTATACAAGTACAACCCATTTACCATTTACATCACCTGCTGCATGTTTCCTCACCTCATTAACTCTCAGTCACAGCAGCCGATGGATGCTGTATTGAGAAAATAAAAGCAACATAAAATAGTTTTCTCCTTAGCTGTATATTTTTAGTGTGGGGACAAGTGTCTCCAATATTGTCCACACCGGTCTCCATCTAAACACAGCAGTGCGCTCTTACGCGCACGCCGGGAAGCGAGGGAAAAATGACGTTAAACCAAGCGCTTGGCTTTGTTTACTCTGAGGGGAAATCTCCGGAGCAAAGTCTGTGTAGTTAGTCCGCCGTGATTATCAAGCCAAACGACGCTAGTGCGCATACTTGCCAACCTTGAGACCTCCAATTTCGGGAGGTGGGGGGTGGGGGCGTGGTCGGGGGTGGGGCGGGGCGTGGTTGGGGGCGTGGTTAAGAGGGGAGGAGTATATTGACAGCTAGAATTCACCAAGTCAAGTATTTCATACATATATATATCTATCTACATCCTGAAAATATGCAAACAAAACTGTGTTTAGATAAATAATTGATACTTCAAACTTGCATAAATAAATATTAAGGAATATAACATAACTTGGCTTCTGAGAGTTTCAAAATATAATGAATAAAATGCTAAAATTGTTGATAAACAAGCAATTATTTTAATAATTAAATATGGTCATTTTAAATGAATTATTATGATAATTTAAAATCAATTATTTCAAATATGTTTATTTTAATGTATAATTCTATGGCTGGATGTAATAAGGAGTCAGGAAAAAATATAAATAAAAATACAATTAATTTTGATGTTTTTAGCAAAATATAGTAAAAATGTATTTATTATTATTATTTTTTTAAATTAATAAATATATTTATTTTTAGGTAAGATAAACATAATAATACAATTTATCTCTAGTCTGGATGATTTAGTTCTTGTCACCCTGTTGTCCTCCCGTCATGAAAAAAGGCTGTCCTCACTCAGGTCCGCATGGAGCTAGAGGGGGCGTGGCTTCCAGCTCCGGCTGAAAATCGGGAGATTTTCGGGAGAATATTTGTCCCGGGAGGTTTTCGGGAGAGACGCTGAATTTCGGGAGTCTCCCGGAAAATTCGGGAGGGTTGGCAAGTATACTAGTGCGCATGCGCCTGACTTTGTGTTGCCTAAAATGCATTAATAAATGACGGGTTTTCGGTAATTGAAAAAAAATTAGACGGTATTTATTGCCGTCTGGAATGTTATCGCAAATAATCATTATACTGTTTATCGTTACATCCCTAGCCAAGTAAAAAGTCAAGGGCGGTCCTGGCATGTTCTTGCCACCGATGTTGGTAATTTTTTTAGGGCATTACGGAAAATGACGAGGGCAGTCGTGGTTAAATTTGAGCCCCGTGGTTATACACAAATATATATTCGCTGACGTAACTACGGCAAAAAATAATTCCAAACGGCTTGTTTAGAGCAAGTTTGGAAGAAGGGGGATCCCAAATACACAAAAATGGGTACCAGCAGGAAAGAAAAGTTGGTTTTGCATTATAGGGGCCCCTTCAAGATAGGATTTATTTTAAAAAAAAAAAACAATGTGGGTTCTCGTTATTTCCACTGTCACATGTAGGATTTGCAATCCCACCAGAATTCTTCAAATATGTCTCTAATCTTGCATAAAAAGTGAAGCTTAAACTGTCATGATATCATGCAAGACTCACCATAATTCAGCAGAGTTTCAACTTCAGCATATCAAATAAAACTTTAGCTTAGTGGGCAATAAAAGTATCAACTTGTGTAATCTTTTTTCCCCCTCAGGCACAGAACATAACTCCAGTGACAAAACGCAGCTACCCAATACTTTTACCAGACAATAAATCAAATCAAAATGGCTTCCCTAGCTTTTTAGCAAACGCTTTGACATGGCAATAGATGCTTTCGAACCGGAATTTTAACAGAACAACCAGTTAAAATGATGTGTGTTTACATAAAGTTATTGCAGTTGTATTTATATTGCCATAGACGTCGAGCGATACATACACTATATTAAAGTATTTGGCCTTGACTCACATGTGAACTTGAAGTGCCATCCCATTCCTAACCCCTAGGGTTCATTATGATGTCAACCTTATGCAGCTATTACAGCTTCAACTCTTCTGGGAAGGCTGTCCACAAGGTTGCGGAGTGTGTTTATAGGAATTTTCCACCATTCTTCCAAAAGCGCATTGGTGAGGTCACACACTGATGTTGGTCGAGAAGGCCTGACTCTCGGTCTCCGTTCTAATTCATCCTAAAAGTGTTCAGGTCAGGACTCTGTGCAGGCCAGTCAAGTTCATCCACACCAGACTCTGTCATCCATGTCTTTATGGACCTTGCTTTGTGCACTGGTGCACAGCAATGTTGGAAGAGGAAGGGGCCCGCTCCAAACTGTTCCCACACGGTTGGGAGCATGGAATTGTCCAAAATATTTTGGTATCCTGGAGCATTCAAAGTTCCTTTCACTGGAACTAAGGGACCAAGCCCAACTCCTGAAAAACAACCCCACACCATAAGTCCTCCTCCACCAAATTTCACACTCGGCACAATGCAGTCCGAAATGTACCGTTCTCTGTCAACCTCCAAACCCAGACTCGTCCATCAGATTGCCAGATGGAAAAGTGTGATTCATCACTCCAGAGAAGGCGTCTCCACTGCTCTAAAGTCCAGTGGCAACGTGCTTTACACCACTGCATCCCACACTTTGCATTGGACTTGGTGATGTATGGCTTAGATGCAGCTGCTCATTCCATGAAGTTCTCTGCGTACTGTACGTGGGCTAATTGGAAGGTCACATGAAGTTTGGAGCACTGTCGCAACTGACTGTGCAGAAAGTCTTTGCACTATGCGCTTCAGCATCCGCTGACACCTCTCTGTCAGTTTACCTGGCCTACCACTTTGTGGCTGAGTTGCTGTTGTTCCCAAAACTCTTCCATTTCCTTATAATAAAGCCGACAGTTGACTTTGGAATATTTAGGAGCGAGGACATTTCACGACTGGATTTGTTGCACAGGTGGCATCCTATGACAGTTCCACGCTGGAAATCACTGAGAGCGGCCCATTCTTTCACAAATGTTTGTAGAAACAGTCTCCATGCCTAAGTGCTTGATTTTACACACCTGTGGCCGGGCCAAGTGATCAGGACACCTAATTCTGATCATTTGGATGGGATGGCCAAATACTTTTGGCAATATAGTGTATATCACCACACAGAAAAACTCCTGCTTGTTGTTGGCAGTGGGACGTTTAATGTAAACAGGCGTGCCGTCATTGAACAGTATGTGCGTGCGAAATGCGCACAAAAGTGAGATTTACATCAATGTGTTTATCCCATTACTTAATTATTTTTTATTATTATTAGCAACACTAATCATTTTTAGTCGTAACATTTATAATAATTATTAAAGTGTGTTACATGTATGTCCTTCCTTTTTGTGACGCCCCTATAGAAAAAAAAGTGTCATTGTCAGAGGTGGGTAGTAACGCGCTACATTTACTCCGTTACATCTACTTGAGTAACTTTTGGGATAAATTGTACTTCTAAGAGTAATTTTATTGCAACATACTTTTACTTTTACTTGAGTATATTTATAGAGAAGAAACGCTACTTTTACTCCGCTACTTTTATCTACATTCAGCTCGCTACTCGCTACTAATTTTTATCGATCTGTTAATGCACGCTTTGTTTGTTTTGGTTTGTCAGACAGACCTTCAAAGTGCCTGCGTTTCAACAAATGCAGTCACTGGTGACGTTCACTCCGTTCCACCAATCAGATGCAGTCACTGGTGACGTTGGACCAATCAAACAGAGCCAGGGGTCACATGACCTGACTTAAACAAGTTGAAAAACTTATTGGGGTGTTACCATTTAGTGGTCAATTGTACGGAATATGTACTGTACTGTGCAATCTACTAATAAAAGTTTCAATCAATCAATCAAAAGTGTGAAGGAAAAAAGACCCTTTTATTTCAACCGTACATCCCGTCAAAAGCCTAAAGACTGACTGCACAGTTCCTGTCTTCACAATAAAAGTGCCGCTCCATCGCGCCTGCGCTTTCAAAACAAGAGTCTCCGAAAGCCAGCGCAAACAAGCTAGCAAGCTACGGAGTTTGCCGCCAACTTATTTCTTGTAAAGTGTATAAAAACGAATATGGAAGCTGGACAAATAAGATGCCAAAAACCAACCACTTTCATGTGGTATTAGACAGAAAGGAGGAACTTTTTTTCTCCTCCATTTGAAAACGTGGATGCTATCAGCACTACGGTCTGATTACAATCAATGCAAGTCATCAGAATCAGGTAATACACCAACTTATATTCTTGTCTTCATGAAAGAAAGGAATCTATATGTGTTAAACATGCATGTGTATTCATTAAAACACCTTTAACATGTAAACAAAAACGGCAAAATAAATAAATATAAATTATATACTGTATATATATATATATATATATATATATATATAAATGTGTGTGTATATATATATATATATATATATATATATATATATATATATAAATGTGTGTGTGTATATATATATATATATATATATATATATATATATATATATATATATATATATATATATGATATGTGTGTGTATGTTACTCATCAGTTACTCAGTACTTGAGTAGTTTTTTCACAACATACTTGTTACTTTTACTCAAGTAAATATTTGGGTGACTACTCCTTACTTTTACTTGAGTAATAAATCTTTAAAGTAACAGTACTCTTACTTGAGTACAATTTCTGGCTACTCTACCCACCTCTGGTCATTGTCCAGTAACCAGAGGGTTCGAATCCCGCTTACTCCATCCCAGTCGCTGCTGTTGTGTCCTTGAGCAGGACACCTTGCCCTCTGGGTCACCCAAACAAGGAAGCTTCACCCACCAAGATGCTGCAGGATGGCTGCTCACTGCTCACCGAGAGGACGGGTTAAATCAGGGGTGTCAAACTCATTTTAGATCGGGGGCCACATGGAGAAAAAAATCTACTCCCAAATGGGCCGGACTGGTAAAATCACGACACGATAACTTTAAAATAAAGACAACTTCAGATTGTTTTATTTGTTTAAGAATAAAACAAGTACATTCTGAAAATGTACAAATCATAATGGGTTTTTTTTACACTTACATGTTGCAGTTAATAGTATTCTATCTTTATTTGTCGTTATTTATACTTTCTGAATAAATAATGTGATAATATTCATCAGTCAACTCATTGGTGTTAATTTTCAATCTAAAAAAATAATATAAAATTAAATTAGAGGATGTTATTTATGTAGTTTGCTCATTTCATCGTTCATCGTTACGTCTCGTCTCGATTACTGTAACGTATTATTTTCGGGTCTCCCTATGTCTAGCATTAAAAGATTACAGTTGGTACAAAATGCGGCTGCTAGACTTTTGACAAGAACAAGAAAGTTTGATCATATTACACCTATACTGGCTCACCTGCACTGGCTTCCTGTGCACTTAAGATGCGACTTTAAGGTTTTACTACTTACGTATAAAATACTACACGGTCTAGCTCCAGCCTATCTTGCCGATTGTATTGTACCATATGTCCCGGCAAGAAATCTGCGTTCAAAGAACTCCGGCTTATTAGTGATTCCTAGAGTCCAAAAAAAGTCTGCGGGCTATAGAGCGTTTTCTATTCGGGCTCCAGTACTATGGAATGCCCTCCCGGTAACAGTTAGAGATGCTACCTCAGTAGAAACATTTAAGTCCCATCTCAAAACTCATTTGTATACTCTAGCCTTTGAATAGCCCCCCTTTTTTAGACCAGTTGATCTGCCGTTTCTTTGCTTTTCTCCTCTGCTCCCCCCTATCTCTTGTGGAAGGGGAGACACACAGATCCGGTGGCCATGGATGGGGTGCTGGCTGTCCAGAGTCGGGACCCGGGGTGGACCGCTCGCCTGTATATCGGTTGGGAACATCTCTGCGCTGCTGACCCGTCTCCGCTCGGGATGGTTTCCTGCTGACCCCACTGTGGACTGGACTCTTACTGTTATGCTGGATCCACTATGGACTGGACTCTCACAATATTATGTTAGACCCACTCGACATCCATTGCATTCGGTCTCCCTAGAGGGGGGGGGTTACCCACATATGCGGTCCTCTCCAAGGTTTCTCATAGTCATTCACATCGACGTCCCACTGGGGTGAGTTTTTCCTTGCCCTTATGTGGGCTATACCGAGGATGTCGTTGTGACTTGTGCAGCCCTTTGAGACACTTGTGATTTAGGGCTATATAAATAAACATTGATTGATTGATTGATTTGAAGACGTTTTCTCGTGGAAGACATCTACCTATTTGGAACCGTGATCGCGGGGGCACCTGCTGATTGGGCTGGGCATTGCTCTGGTGCAGTGGTTCCTAACCTTGTTGGAGGTACCGAACCCCACAAGTTTCATATGTGCATTCACCGAACCCTTCTTTCGTGAAAAATAAAATGTTTTTTTTTTTTTAATTCAAGACAAAGTTATATGTTTTTAGTTACATTTTAGTATGGGGAACATATTCTAAGTAACAAAGACTTAATTTAGAGTTATTTGGACACTAGGGGAACATATTCTAAGTAACAAAGACTTAATTTGGAGATATTTAATTAGGGTTAGGGTCAGAGTTAGAGGGTTAGGGTTATAATAAGGCCATGTCGAATAAGGCATTAATAAGTACTTAATAATGACTAGTTAAGAGCCAATATGTTACTAATTTGCATGTTAATAAGCAACTAAATAATGATGAATATGTTCCCCATACTAAAGTGTTACCATGTTTTTTTACTGGTACATAAAATGAACCGTGCATGAACATCACCTTGTTCAAACAACAAAACCAACACAGTGCATAAACTCACAACAAATTACACACCTGCAAACCAGTCTGACTTCTGCTGTTGCCGTATCCGTAATACTCCGATAGGGAGAAGTTTGTATTTACACGATGAGTCGGGTGTGTTTTGACCTCCGCCGAACCCCTGAGGCCGACTCACCGAACCCCTAGGGTTCGGTTAAGAACCACTGCTCTGGTGTATCGTCAAATTAGTAAGACGATGGCAGCCACTCAAGGAGCCCAAAGGCTGTTCGTCACAATGGATGGTTTAGGCAGGGCTGTGGGAACACAGACTGTGGCGATTTCTGAACTGAATCGCAAGATGGATCACATCATGGAGAAGCTTGCTGAAAAGGAAAATTGAATTGAATTTGAGAGCACCCAGCATGGACGAATAGAACAGACAAGTAATTGTTTTGTCTGCTCGTGGAAAAGAAACATCTTAATCTACGATTTGACTCCCTTGAATGGCCTTGACGCTGTGAAAACAGGACCAGGCAATGATGGACGCTTTTGACACCTGGAGTCGAACTTTTGCAGATCGGCCTCAGTCTAAAAAAACATTACATCATCACACCCAAGACAATTGGGCGCACACACCCCTCCCCCCACCCCACGCCTTCACAACCGCTTGTTTTCCCCTCGGGTTGATTGTCTGATGGCAGCGCTTCATAGCAGTGGTCGCCTTCCAGGGACCCAACTCCCCGACCCTCTGTTGCGAGTTTGTCGTGATTAAATGTAACGTGTTCATGTGTGCATTGCATGGAGGTTTTTTTCCACTCCACACTAGGCCCTCTTGGGAGCCCAGTCTAGATTGTATTTTTTTACTCATCTTTTTCCCCAGCGTTTTACCTTTTTCCCATCTTTTACGGGGCGCCTTGTGGCGACCCATCAGCGTTCCTGTTCTGTAACCCTGTACACTGTTTGTTTGTCTAATCTTGAACAAGTTTGTGCTGAAAACAAAGTTTCGTTGTACTTGTGCAATGATAATAAAGACCTATCCTATCCTATTTTCCTCGACTGGTGCACTAACATCATGTTTATTATTATTATTATTTTTTTTACATATGTAGCATCATCTACAAAGTTACAAAGAATTGCTATTACGACATCTAGTGGACACATTTAGAACAGCAGTTTCTTTCATTCAAAAATTTCGGCTCATTTTTATACTTAGCAAACTTGACACCCTTGGGTTAAATGCAGAGACCCATTTTTTTTGTACATTATACAAGCGAGTGCAAAGGTTCTGAAACACACGACACGTAACTTCCTTGAAACTTAAATAATTTATTGACCACAAGAGCACCACATAAATACTGTGTTACATGACAGTATAGTGGGTTACAATAACGTCATCACATCAAAAATAAGAACAAATAAACACAAACAACAACAAAAACAGCTCTACCATGACAAAATATGCCTCAAATGCCGAGAATTTGTTTTATTTTTTATTTTTTTTATGCCTGAATTAGGCTGGGGTCAACAACACTTATGTGATCAAGGAAGGAATATTGAACTACCCGACTAAACTACAAATCAAGTTGTGTATTTCAACTTACTAAAAAAAATGAAACAGCATCAGTGCAATTTGCTTTAAAAGCAAATGACAAGACATATATTGTGTATGAAACAAAAAAAGTTTGTCTTTAAAGTTCACCTTTAAGCATTCACACACAGCACCGGCATTTTTGGAACAAGGATGAGGTGACGGAAGAAAAGTAACAATATAATACATCTTTTTTGTGGCAGCATAGGAGAAAGTTATGTACAGGTAAAAGCCAGTAAATTAGAATATTTTGAAAAACTTGATTTATTTCAGTAATTGCATTCAACAGGTGTAACTTGTACATTATATTTATTCATTGCACACAGACTGATGCATTCAAATGTTTATTTCATTTAATTTTGATGATTTGAAGTGGCAACAAATGAAAATCCAAAATTCCGTGTGTCACAAAATTAGAATATTACTTAAGGCTAATACAAAAAAGGGATTTTTAGAAATGTTGGCCAACTGAAAAGTATGAAAATGAAAAATATGAGCATGTACAATACTCAATACTTGGTTGGAGCTCCTTTTGCCTCAATTACTGCGTTAATGCGGCGTGGCATGGAGTCGATGAGTTTCTGGCACTGCTCAGGTGTTATGAGAGCCCAGGTTGCTCTGATAGTGGCCTTCAACTCTTCTGCGTTTTTGGGTCTGGCATTCTGCATCTTCCTTTTCACAATACCCCACAGATTTTCTATGGGGCTAAGGTCAGAGGAGTTGGCGGGCCAATTTAGAACAGAAATACCATGGTCCGTAAACCAGGCACGGGTAGATTTTGCGCTGTGTGCAGGCGCCAAGTCCTGTTGGAACTTGAAATCTCCATCTCCATAGAGCAGGTCAGCAGCAGGAAGCATGAAGTGCTCTAAAACTTGCTGGTAGACGGCTGCGTTGACCCTGGATCTCAGGAAACAGAGTGGCCCGACACCAGCAGATGACATGGCACCCCAAACCATCACCCAACCATGCAAATTTTGCATTTCCTTTGGAAATCGAGGTCCCAGAGTCTGGAGGAAGACAGGAGAGGCACAGGATCCACGTTGCCTGAAGTCTAGTGTAAAGTTTCCACCATCAGTGATGGTTTGGGGTGCCATGTCATCTGCTGGTGTCGATCCACTCTGTTTCCTGAGATCCAGGTTCAACGCAGCCGTCTACCAGCAAGTTTTAGAGCACTTCATGCTTCCTGCTGCTGACCTGCTATATGGAGATGGAGATTTCAAGTTCCAACAGGACTTGGCGCCTGCACACAGCGCAAAATCTACCCGTGCCTGGTTTACGGACCATGGTATTTCTGTTCTAAATTGGCCCGCCAACTCCCCTGACCTTAGCCCCTATAGAAAATCTGTGGGGTATTGTGAAAAGGAAGATGCAGAATGCCAGACCCAAAAAGGCAGAAGAGTTGAAGGCCACTATCAGAGCAACCTGGGCTCTCATAACACCTGAGCAGTGCCAGAAACTCATCGACTCCATGCCACGCCGCATTAACGCAGTAATTGAGGCAAAAGGAGCTCCAACCAAGTATTGAGTATTGTACATGCTCATATTTTTCATTTTCATACTTTTCAGTTGGCCAACATTTCTAAAAATCCCTTTTTTGTATTAGCCTTAAGTAATATTCTAATTTTGTGACACACGGAATTTTGGATTTTCATTTGTTGCCACTTCAAATCATCAAAATTAAATGAAATAAACATTTGAATGCATCAGTCTGTGTGCAATGAATAAATATAATGTACAAGTTACACCTTTTGAATGCAATTACTGAAATAAATCAAGTTTTTCAAAATATTCTAATTTACTGGCTTTTACCTGTATACGTTTTGCACTTTTGCATTTCCCATAACTGTGGTGCATTCAAGGACCCCAGATTAAAGGTAGAAACAGAGGTGGGGGAGATACAACCAACTAATAATTATGATATGTTATTGTGTGTATCAGATCATCTCTATTTTAAACTTGATATATTTAAAGTCATATTTAGGTGAATAATGACATGTTTGTAAGATTATTTCAATTCATATTCTGGCCACTTTATATTGGATTTGTTAGCACTTTTTTTGTGAATTTTTTGTAATTTTTTTTCAACTACATTTTTTAGGGGGTTTATCTAGAATTATTAATCTAATTTTTAAAAAATCAAAAAACCTAATTAAGGTTTTTGTTTTACATGCGGTTTTAATAACGTTTTAGTAAATGTAAACATACCAAGTGTGTGTGTATAGGGGGGGCCACATTGGGTTTCGAGTGGGATATAAGCTCACAATAGGTCGTTTGCCTTACTAGTGGAAAAAACAGCTCTTCGGTCGCCCCTTTTTCTATGGAATGAGACAATCTATGAGAGAAACATGCTCGGACACTGGTGTCAAACTTAAGGCCCGGGGGCCAAATCTGGCCCGCCACATTATTTCACGTGGCCCGCGAAAATCCTAGGAATTAACACACGTTAATAAAATGCTTAACCTTATCTTACTAACTATATTTGTCCTTTTGACATAGAAAATGGTGTGCTGCATGCAATTGTATATCTTTTCCAATTCAATATTATCAAAATCAAAATATCATATTATCATGTATTTTCAAAAATATTTTTTTGTACAAATACTGTACTTGAATATCTGCTTGACGTATGATTTCAAAACTAATTGTCAATCAAATTGTAGACTGTAAAATTGACAGCAGATTTTATGGTTAAATTGTGCCGACTGAGTTTTGTTTTCCATATACAGTAAGATACGAAAACATTAAAACATTTAAAACAAAACAAAACATTGAAACAACAAAATGTTACTGTTGCATTCATTTTCCCGCTAAAAACAGTGGTATTTTTTTTCCCCATTCCATTCCATTTATTTAATTTTTTTATATACTGTAAAAAAAAAAACACTGCTTTTCCTGTAAAATTCTGGTGACTGAGCTGCCAGTTTCTAAAGTAACATATTTTTTTTTGCAGCTTATGTAAAAAAAAAAAATTATATATATACACATGCATATTCATATATTACTCATTGTTAAACGCGGCCCTCTGAGGGCAACCGTAAATGTAACCTGCTGGTATGCTGACAACAATGTCCTGACTTTGCCTCCAAAGATTGTCAAATGGGAAGAATGGCCGCTAACGAGCTGTTTTGCCATCAGCCAGGCAAACTTTATTATTGTTATGCGGGATCGTCGCTCACCGAGGACCACGGGCAGCAAGGACAACAACAACAAACGTATCGTGACCGTCCCAGGTGACACACCGGAGACATAATAGGGAAACCACACATCTGCATAGAAAACTAAAGAAGTATTTCGCATCAAAGCTGAAATGTCTTCCACACACAGAAGACGTTAATTTGCCTCGATGCAACTTTTGCTGATTTCCATGACTTAGATGACTAAGATTCTACACATACATATCTTATTTCACAAGTATATATACAAAAAGTAGACAAAGAAAGTCATTTATGTCGCGTAATTTTAGTCAAAAAGAGTCCAGTGAGTGGTGTGGCACACTTTCACACGAGGCAGTCGCAGACATGAACTCATATTAAACCTGCAGAAAATCAACTTTTTGTTACAGAAGGTTTGAAATATTCAGTGTTCACTTTCAATTTAATGGAAAACTGTGGTAACTAATATAAATGGATACTTATAAAGTGTATATATATATATATATATATATATATATATATACATATACTGTACACACACTGTATATACAGCATACATATGAGCATAGGAATATTTTGCTTTGTCGAAGGCAATATGCATGCAAACCCATACATTATAAACATGACTTAAAGGGGCTGTTTGCAACATTTACACAAATGCCTCGAAGGCGCCAACTTTCCTGTGTATTTCACACCGTATTTCCCGCCCTTTCACGACTTCTTCTATGTAATAGTGTTGTCCCGATACCGGTACCAAAATTATTTCGATACTTTTCGTTACTTTTCTAAATAAAGGGGACCACAAAAAATTGCATTATTGACTTTATTTTAACAAAAACATCTTAGGGTACATTAAACATATGTTTCTTAATGCAAGTTTGTCCTTAAATAAAATAGTGAACATAATTGTCTTTTAGTAGAACTAGTAAGTAAACAAAGAAAGGCTCCTAATTTAGTCTGCTGACATATGCAGTAACATTTTGTGTCATTTATCATTCTATTATTTTGTCAAAATTATTAAGGACAGGTGGTAGAAAATTAATTATTAATCTACTTTTTCATTTACTGTTAATATCTGCTTACTTTCTCTTTTAACATGTTCTATTTACACTTCTGTTAAAATGTAATAATCACTTATTCTTATGTTGTTTGGATACTTTACATTAGTTTTGGATGATACCGCAAATTTGGGTATCAATCCGATACCAAGTAGTTTCAGTATCATACATTGGTCATATCATACTTGCCAACCTTGAGACCTCCGATTTCGGGAGGTGGGGGTGGGGCGTGGTTGGGGGCTTGGTTAGGGGCGTGGTTAAGAGGGGAGGAGTATATTTACAGCTAGATTTCACCAAGTCAAGTATTTCATATATATATATATATATATATATATATATATATATATAAGAAATACTTTACTTTCAGTGAATTCCAGCTATATATATATATATATATATATATATATATAAAAGAGAAATACTTGAATTTCAGTGTTCATTTATTTACACATATACACACACATAACACTCATCTACTGATTGTTGAGTTAAGGGTTGAATTGTCCATCCTTGTTCTATTCTCTGTCACTATTTTTCTAACCATGCTGAACACCCTCTCTGATGATGTATTCTGCTTCGTCTCCTTGTTGTGTGCGCAGCTGTGCACGGCACTCTCTAAAAGCCGTAGATGTTATTGTCACATATGCATGTACAGTAGATGGCAGTATTGTCCTGTTTAAGAGTGTCACAACATTGCTGTTTACGGCAGACTAACTGCTTTACTGTAGACGAAAACGTGACTGCTGTTGTTGTGTGTTGTTACCGCCTGGGAGGACGTTAATGAAACTGCCTAACAATAAACCCACATAAGAAACTCGCCCTCGATCATTCTACAGTTATAACGTGATTGGGCAGGCACACTGTTTGTACTGTGGGAAAGCGGACGTGAAAACAGGCTGTCGACACGTCACTCAAATTTCGGGAGAAAATTTGTCCCGGGAGGTTTTCGGGAGAGGCGCTGAATTTCGGGAGTCTCCCGGAAAATCCGGGAGGGTTGGCAAGTATGGGTCATATTCAAAATCCTCATGTGTCCAGGGACATATTTCCTGAGTTTAAAAACATACTATGAATTTTTTAACAACGAAAGAAGATGTTGTGATGCCAAAAAATATCGACGTAATCATAGTAGTATCGACTAGATACACTACTGTACTTGGTATCATTACAGTGGATGTTAGGTGTAGATCCACCCATGGCGGACCGGTACTTTTTAGAGGCGGTATAGTACCGAATATGATTCATTAGTATCGCGGTACTATACCTTACAACCCTAGTATGTAATAGCATAATTAAGTACATACACGTTAGCTATAGGTGTTGTTAACTCAGACCTGGGCAAATTAAGGCCCTAGGGGCTGCATGCGGTCCGTTAATCTTTTCAATCTGGCCCGCCGGACATTCTCAAATAATTTTTTTAACCTTTAATATGGAAACTGTAGCTGCCATTATGATGTGCAGTGATGTTTTCAAATGTCTTGAACTATACAAAGTATTTCAATGGTTGGAATCTGCGCTTTTGCATGACATACTAGTTACTATGGTAATCTAATTAGTTACTATGGTAATCTAAGTCACAGCAACTCAGACGAGGCACCAAGCAGTGTGGGTGGGGAGCGTTTCCACAGAGTGTTTCCAGAGCGACCAGCCTTAAATGCGGGTGTCAGGGACAGACGCTGACGGAGATTTTTACAACAAAGTTCTAAAGCTTAGTGATATATCAGATTGTAGGTGTTTTTTTTACCCGTTGCATTTATATTTTGCTGTGTTTGTTGCGTTTCGCTTGATTGTAAAATATGTAGATCGAGAGGGGGTGTGACGTTCATATGTTGTCAATTTTCAGTGTTTTATCGTTCATAGCAGAGGTGGGACCAAGTCATTGTTTTGCAAGTCACAAGTAAGTCTCAAGTCTTTGCCCTCAAGTCCGAGTCAAGTCCCGAGTCAAGACAGGCAAGCCCCGAGTCAAGTCCAAAGTCAAGACTGGAAAGTCTCAAGTCAAGTCCTAAGTCCTGCATTTTGAGTTTCGAGTCCTTTCAAGTCCTTTTAACCACAGACTAATATATTAACACAGATTGTGTATGCTTTTCAAACGCTGTATTTATTTATTAAAACAAGTGCATTTGAAATTGCAGGAAAGAAAATTGTGCTGACATTGCACTTTATAATAGCACTATTAACCAGTCATTTTAAACATTAACTCATTCCTTTACAGAACAAACACATTGAAAAATAAAGTGCAAATGTACTTATTTGTACAAAAGTGTTAACATTGAAAAAACATGACATATACGTGAACATAACAAAAAAGTTGTACTTTTTATATGTCAGGGCCCTATGCTGCATTGCATTTGCAAAAGACCAAATTAGCCAAGAGTCTGTCAGTCATTTGTGCACGATGGGGGCGTAGTATTTATTTTACCTTTATTTTACTATTTTTGTCTTTTTTTAGGTGGCTAAAATACGCGGTGCTGCTGACCGCCGTCTAACGTTACGTGTGATATATTGACTAACGTAACCCTGCTTGAAAAAAATCACTGAACAAAAAGTATGAATAAGGTAGTGAACTGCAACAGATTCCCGTGTTTGCAATAACGTTATAACGTTAGCAGTGAGTTTACAGCCTCACTGATTAAACTACACAGCAAATAAAAGTCACGTTACTTAGCCAATAAACGTTATCTTACATTCAAAACTTACCGTTCTTTGTGCAACTTCAAATGCCGGACGAAGTTGGAAGTTGTTGCCTCTCCATCAGTAATTTTCGAACCGCATGTGTTGCATACTGCAAACCGTTTTGTGTTGACCACCTCGTAATTTTTATACCCAAACGAAATTATTTTAGGTATCATTTTTTGTTCACTGGCGTGTGGTTTGGACATGTCTTCTTCGTTGGTTGTCCTGCAATTTTATTGGATGAATTCTGTGTGATGAAAACAAAGTAGATCTAATTTGATTGGCTGTTGTACTGAGACCACACCAGCTGACACACGCAACGCTGATAGACAAGTACACAATGAAAAATACGGAGCGCTCCCGAATAACTTTTTCATCTTTGGGTTTTGGGGAAAGTAGCAAGTCATGTCAAGTCATGTCAATTCAAAAGGCTCAAGTCCAAGTGAAGTCACAAGTCATTGATGTTAAAGTCTAAGTCGAGTTGCAAGTCTTTTTACATTTTGTCAAGTCGAGTCTAAAGTCATCAAATTCATGACTCGAGTCTGACTCGAGTCTAAGTCATGTGACTCGAGTCCACACCTCTGGTTCATAGGTAATATTATAAATTCCACATTCTTTATTTTCATGTACATTCTGGGTGTCTCATTCCAGTAAAAAAAATTAAAAATTCCATTGTTTTTAAGGCGGTCTGTCATAATGTTTTTAGCATTCAATCAGACATTATTGTGAGGTTTTGTCTTAGTGTTCCGAAAAATACATACCGGCGTAAACACCAATCATTTTATTCGGGCTGGTAAAATAAATGTGAAATTGTGAAAAGTATACAATTGTCAAACAAATGTGTTCCGTTAAACCACTATGGGTAACACAAGTCATCCGGTGGTGTTCTTTTATATGTTTGAAAAATGCTACTGTGAGGAAGTTGCAAACAGCCCCTTTAATTATCTATTTAGATTTAGAGTAATTTGAGAGCCTTCATTAAAAAAATAAAATAAAATAAAATAAAAAATTGAATAAGAATTATGCACATTTCTAGTTTATTCCCATTGATTCCTGTAAATTCCCATTGCAACAACGCTGTTTATTACATTTGTCTCGTTGAAGCTTAACAGTACATGTGAAATAAACAAAAACAGAGTTAAACTTTCTCGGGAGAAGAACTGTTTTATAAATGTCATACTAACTTCAGATCATTTCAGTTTAAAATGAACTACAGGGTAAGAATCGTAATCTGTTACTGGGAGATCGTGTTTGAGGATAAAGAACAAACATATTTTTCATTTCCAGTAATAAATACTGTTATTAATGGAACATGTTGACGTGCATCATAAAAGTTGCTTCCGTTTCAATGATATCAATATACTCGCAATAGTAATGTGTCTGAAAACAATTTTAACAATATGAAAGGTCTTGGGGTGCGGTCAAATTTGAGCATATTAAATGTTTCTCGTCCTTCTTGCTCGTTAATTCAACAAAATAATATTCTACAGTGGAACCTTGATTTACGAACCCCTCATTGTACGAACTTTTCAATTTACAAATCAAAGACCGAACAAAAATATGCTTTTGGTGTACAAACCTTGCCTCAGTGTACGGACGTTTCATCCACCCGTTGATCAATGATCAATCTCCGGTGTTCATTCATTCAGCACAGCATTGTTGTGCTGATTTAATACTTTAGTGTATGTTTTTAGCCTTTTTACAACATGTTTCTTGTTTTTTTTAGCTAAATATGAAAACAAAGAAAGCAATGGACAAGTGGAGTGTTGTTTGAACCATTCAGGAAGCATTGTGACAGTGTGAGTGCGTCAACAGGGCGATTGCAAATGAGGACAGTTCAGTTTGTTGTTGTTTTGACTTTATTAAACACAAAACCCAAAACCAGTGAAGTTGGCACGGAGGACACGACATCCACAATTTCCAAACACAATTTGAAATGTGGACCACAGAACACTTTTCCACTTTGCATCAGTCCATCTTAGATGAGCTCGGGCCCAGCAAAGCCGGTGGCGTTTGTGGGTGTTGTTGATAAATGGCTTTCGCTTTGCAGAGTAGAGTTTTAACTTGCACTTACAGATGTAGCGACAAACTGTAGTTACTGACAGTGGTTTTCTGAAGTGTTCCTGAGCCCATGTGGTGATATCCTTTACACACTGATGTCGTTTTTTGATGCAGGAGGGTTCGAAAGTTACGGGCATTCAATGTTACGTGCAGTGATTTCTCCAGATTCTCTGAATCTTTTGATGATATTACGGACCGTGGATGGTGAAATCCCTAAATTCCTTGCAATAGCTGGTTGAGAAATATTGTTCTTAAAGTGTTGGACAATTTGCTCACGCATTTGTTGACAAAGCGGTGACCCTCGTCCCATCCTTGTTTGTGAATGACTGAGCATTTCATGGAAGCTGGTTTTATACCCAACCATGGCACCCACCTTTTCCCAATTTGCCTGTTCACCTGTGGGCTATTCCAAATAAGTGTTTGATGAGCATTCCTCAACTTGTGCCAACTTTTTTTAAACATGTTGCAGGCATCAAATTCCAAATGAGCTAATATTTGCAAATTAAAAAATACGTTTCTCAGTTCGAACATTAAAGGGGAACATTATCACAATTTCAGAAGTGTTAAAACCATTAAAAATCAGTTCCCAGTGACTTATTTTATTTTTCAAAGTTTTTTTCAAAATTTTACCCATCACGCAATATCCCTAAAAAAAGCTTCAAAGTGCCTGATTTTAACCATCGTTATATACACCCGTCCATTTTCCAAACAAACATGGCGGATAGAACAGCAAGGTATAGCGACATTAGCTCGGATTCAGACTCGGATTTCAGCGGCTTAAGCGATTCAACAGATTACGCATGTATTGAAACGGATGGTTGTAGTGTGGAGGCAGGTAGCGAAAACGAAATTGAAGAAGAAACTGAAGCTATTGAGCCATATCGGTTTGAACCGTATGCAAGCGAAACCGACGAAAACGACACGACAGCCAGCGACACGGGAGAAAGCGAGGACGAATTTGGCGATCGCCTTCTAACCAACGATTGGTATGTGTTTGTTTGGCATTAAAGGAAACTAACAACTATGAACTAGGTTTACAGCATATGAAATACATTTGGCAACAACATGCACTTTGAGAGTGCAGACAGCCCATTTCAGGCGCGCTAAGAACATATATTTTTCCACGATTTCAGCACTCAGGTTAACCATACCTAAATAGACACAAAATACTGCATTACACAAGACTACCCGAATGTACTCGAATGATTGAAAAAAATAAATGTTTTTAAGCTAAATTATTGGTAAACACAGTTTATGTATAATAATTTACGTAAAACCGCGAGTAATGAATAAAGTGTTCATCAATTAATATATTATGTAGACATACCCTCATCCGCTCTCTTTTCCTGAAAGCTGATCTGTCCAGTTTTGGAGTTGATGTCAGCATCTGCTTTGAGTGTCGCAGGATATCCACACATTCTTGCCATCTCTGTCGTAGCATAGCTTTCGTCGGTAAAGTGTGCGGAACAAACGACTGACCATTTCGTCGGCTTTCCCCACAGCCTCGTATTTTGAACAAATTTCGTCCAATTTCTTGCCACTTTCGCATCTTTGGGCCACTGGTGCAACTTGAATCCGTCCCCGTTCGTGTTGTTACACCCTCCGACAACACACCGACGAAAGTGAGAAAATGGCGGATTGCTTCCCGATGTGACGTCAGAGAGCGAATAATAGAAAGGCGTTTAATTCGCCAAAATTCACCCATTTAGAGTTCGGAAATCGGTAAAAAAAAATATAAGGTCTTTTTTCTGCAACATCAAGGTATAAAACCCATTTTTATTCACTGGCTTTTAACCCAGCATGAGACTTTGAACTGTTTTTAGCTTTTAACTTTTTGAACTGTTTTTAACTTTTAAACTGTTTTTATCTAACAAACTGTTCTTAGGGTAATTTATATTTGCTTTTTAAATGTGTATTTTTATTTCCGTTTTAAATGTTATTTTTTAGTCTGTCCTTTGCCTCCATTTCTTTGTGGTGTACAGCCCTTTGTTTTTCAACTGTGCTTGTCTTTAAAGGGCTTTATAAATAAAGTTGGTATGGTATGGTATGGTATATATTGACGCTTACATAGGTCTGGTGATAATGTTCCCCTTTAAATATCTTGTCTTTGCAGTCTATTCAATTGAGTATAGGTTGAGAAGGATTTGCAAATCATTGCATTCTGTATTTATTTCCGATTTACACAACGTGCCAACTTCACTGGTTTTGGGTTTTGGAGAAAGTCTCACCCTTGTTATGTTTGTTTGCTATACAATACTGTATAGCGCTTTGTATTGTCTTCAAAGTGTACAAACTTTTACTAAAATATGGACTTTTTTCGAGGCTGAAAGCTATTATTCATGTTTACATTGTTTCTTATTGAGGGATTTGCTTCAATATACGAACGTTCCTATTTTCCAGAATCATAAATTGAGGTTCCACTGTATATGCTGCAGGAATTGGGTTGCAACAAAGCAATATCTGTTTCCCCTTTGTACAAACTAACAGGACTGATGTTCAAAACTGCTAAAAAAAAAACATGGCATATCTCTTCTGGTAACCTTTTCAGACAATCCTGAAAATGTATTAATAAATATGTCCAGCACCTGTAAGATACAAAAGGTTGAAGAGGTTGCATTTCATCAATGCAAGGTTGACACCTGCTCACTTTTTCTACCATATTCAAAATGCCTTAGGTGCTGAGGCACATAAGCACGAACATCTTAAATAGCAAAACCGAGAATACATTAAAGCACAAAGTATATATAAAAAAAAGCCCTCAAAAAGGTGTCTGGATGTTGAGGGTGGAGCTATGTCATTCGTATCATTTCACACAACAGACACTTATCACGTAAACCTCCAGTGTTTGCCTTGACTCTCATGTCTCGTGTGACAAGTGCGTGAGGTGATTCGTGTGGACTTGGCCTTCAAAAGACAAACAAAGGGCATGGACTCGCAAAGCCACGCGATTAATTACGACAATTGACATTTTGTCATGGCATGGGTAACACCGGTTGCCATTTGACATGTTTTGTATGATTTCTAAGGTGAAGCCATCAGTCAAGCAAATTTGGTCGAAAAATGAACATAATTCAAATACTAGAGGAGTGTTCCTAAGCTAAACTTGAGAGATGGAATGAGACACGGAACTGTTATCTGTAGCCAATGCTGATTAAGACTGTCAAACTTACTAAAACTTGATCGTCGCCTACTAACTATAGAACCGCGGTGTGGTCAAACATACTGCACGCATGTCTATGCCCATGTCGTGTAGAAATGTCCATCATTTCATGGTTGTCGGTTTTAGAAAAACAATATTAGGGATGTCTTTATCTTCCAGCGTGGGAACAATGCCCTTTACTTAGCACCAAAATAACTGAACTGTTTCTCTTCCAAGAGAAAAGGGTTTATTGGGTCTAAAAGGCTGAATGTTGACATCTGATAGCCAACAGACGCTAGTGCCTGGAGCCAAGTAGGGCGCCACAAACTGACGGCACATCGCAATTCATGTTACTCATGCAAATATCTAACCCACAAGCCCGGATTTGCTTGATTGGCACTTTGCATTGGTGTCAAAGTCTTTCGAGTATCACATCATGCCAATGGTGTGCTGTGTGTTTGAAAGCCTCGCCGTGCCCCTTTTGGAATGAGGTTTATTTGTTCTGTATGTCTCATCTTGTGGAAATAGAAGAGATGATACGGCTGCAAATGGTGTGGGGTGCGTTATTGTGTGACGGAAGGTGTGTAGTGGGTCGTGCTGGCTTTTCAAGAGTTTCTAGCTGCACTTGCAAGACTTGACCTTCATATTGGAGAGCTGTTCTATTTTGGGAGTCTTGCCTATATAGTAGAGGATAGTGAGGGGTTCCAGGTCCTGGGACACACAGCAGGGTGACGCTGATGCATCTGGGTTGATGGTGTTATAAAGGCCTAACACCTAGAAAGACAATCACAGTCAAACAATTGCATAATCCAGACAATGATTTTCTGTTAAGTTCATAGTACCTTGGAATGCTGAGTGTCAGCACTCCATAGATAAGGACAGGCTCCGGCACAGAAGTTGGCCTCGTAGCCCTTTGGCTCGTGAATCCACCTCCAGCCGAGGTCTTTCTTAAAGTCAATGTAGAGGGACCTTAAGCAACAGTTGTCCTGAACGTTTCTGTTATTCACAAAGAAAAAGAAGATGATGGGTGAGACTAATTTTTACAAAGTGATCTGTAGGGATGTATACCGTGTACCGGTCCAGGAAGACCGTTGAGATTCTGGACCAATAATACTGCTATTGGTATTTTTTTTATCCAGCTGACCGTCACAATTATGACTCTGTCACATTCAGTTCAAGTACCGCTACTACGCACGGGTAGACGGAAATCAACTTGCAATAACCACAAATAAGGAAGCAACACCACACAAAACAATATTTCCTCCTAGTCTCCAAAGTCTGACCTGACCGTCCTCTAAACCAGTGGTCCCCAACCTTTTTGTAGCTGCGGACCGGTCAACGCTTGAACATTTGTCCCACGGACCGGGGGGGGGGGGTGTTGTCATAAAGAAATACAATCATGTGTGCTTACGGAGTGTATCCCTGCAGACTGTATTGATCTATATTGATATATAACGTATATATTGTGTTTTTTATGTTGATTTAATAATAATAATAAAAAAAAAAATATATATATATATATATCTTAGAGATGCGCGGTTTGCGGACACAACCGCGGAGTCCGCGGATTATCCGCGGGTCGGGCGGTTGAAATAAAAAAAAATTAGATTTTATCCGCGGGTCGGGTCGGGCGGTTGAAATAAAAAAAAATTAGATTTTAAATAGATTCAGGCGGGTGGCAGTTAAACCAATTCGGAAATACATACACATAGTTAAATGTTGTTACCCACATACGAAAAACGAGCAGGCACCTGCAGCATGCCACAACAGAAGAAGAAGAAAAAAAGAGATGGCAACGCCGGCAGCAAACGTGGTACGCGACAAACTAAAAAAGGGAATACTAAAGACCAGGGGAAAAAAAGGCCAGAAAAGTTCAGCGTGGACTCGTTTTTATGAGGTTGTAAATCAGGATGATAGTAATGCTGGCTACGTGATTTGCAAGAGCTGCGACGCTGTTTATGTCTACGACAGTCACAAAACCGGGACATCTAACATGGTGCATCACATTTGTGCAAAACCCCGAACCTCCACAAACACCCTGAGCATGAGCAGTTTCGTCCGCCGTGATCCCGGAAGAGTGCCACAGGATGTTTAAAAAAAGGCTTACAGATGCATGTGTGAACGCAGCTGCCTGCAGCAGTTTGAGTGGCGCGAGCGCGCTTGGAGGTGCGCTCAGCGCGGCTCCCAGATGATTGCGCACTGGTGTGTGTCTGGGCCGTGACAGCGTGGCACGCATTGAATGTCTCTGCTGAATTGGATCAGTCTCCTTTCTTTAACAGGCAGAAGCTTTATAACCTCACTAATGCCTTGCATCGTCTATATTAGATATATAACAACGGCCGGGTGGCGGATGGCGGGCGGGTGCGGTTTTGATTAAATGTTAGTTCGGGTGGATGGCGGATGGTTGACGACTTTTGTGATGCGGTTGCGGATGAAATAATTGCCTATCTGCGCATCTCTAATATATATATATATATATGTATATATATATATTTATTTATTTATTTTTTATTTCTTGTGCGGCCCGGTACCAATCGGTCCGTGGTCCGGTGGTTGGGGACCACTGCTCTAAACCATCCAGTAATCCACAGGCCTATATTAATCCACTTAATAAGTGACATTTAAAATAATCAGTGGGTCTTTATACAATACACACACAACACAGACACATATACATCGGTAGCTGATAACCTGTCACTCAAATAGGTCCTTTTGCAACATAAAAGTCTGCGGGCTATAGAGCGTTTTCTATTTGGGCTCCAGTACTATGGAATGCCCTACCGGTAACAGTTAGAGATGCTACCTCAGTAGAAGCATTTAAGTCCCATCTTAAAACTCATTTGTATACTCTAGCCTTTAAATAGACCCCCCTTTTAGACCAGTTGATCTGCCGTTTCTTTTCTTTTCTTTTCTCCTCTGCTCCCCTCTTCCTTGTGGAGGGGGGGGGTGTTTCTCATAGTCATTCACATCGACGTCCCACTGGGGTGAGTTTTTCCTTGCCCTTATGTGGGCTTTGTACCAAGGATGTCGTGGCTTGTGCAGCCCTTTGAGACACTTGTGATTTAGGACTATATAAATAAACATTGATTGATTGATTGATAAACACCAATGAAAGTTCCTATTGATTCAACATGATAATTGATTGTATGGATTTATAACATATATTTGATATGATACATCATGGGAAAGGTCTGACGAATTAACACGAATGCCATACATTAATATCATTGTATTACTAATATTTTAAATGTTACAGGGACAAGCGGTAGAAAATGGATGAATGGATATACTGAGTGTAATTGTAGTGAATAGAAACACAGCGATGGATGTGTGTGGGCTTTACAAGATGATGACATAACTGCATTGCACTTTGCACATGCACACATAGTTGACTTGTTTAAGACCTAAAAAACAAATGTTGATAAAAGACTTCCCTACTGTGAGATGTTATATCATAATGTTGCCGGTGCTAATAGAAATGCTATCATTTTTTCTTTTTTCACATCTTTAATTACACAAATTACATATAGTACCGATGAATACCGAGGAATATCAATACTGGTATCGGTATCGATAAAATCCTAACGATATACATTTCTAGCCCCACGTAAAGCAAGTGGTTCAATCAATACAGTAAGCATTATTACGTCAAAAAATATCCCAAATTTTCACTACCCCTTTGTTGGCTGACAGTCACGTTACAAAGTGACCGGTCGTGCTAATTAAATTAGACGGATAAACCTCATTGGGTATTTTTTTGGTTAGAAAACAACAAAAAACACCATTTCAAAGTATCAGACTTTGATGGAAAAAGAGTATTCAAATATTGTTTTGAATATTGTATTTCTGTTCTGTGATTCACTGGTAAGACTGTATTTGCTTTGCTGCTGCTTATTGAGTGTAGAGAATAAGTTGGTTAATTTTAACAGAGGGTGGCAGAATGTAAAAATGGTATTATATTGTAAAGGAACTGCGCCTATCATTCACAATCACTATGTGAACCAAAAACAAATATGTTTTTCTTTTTTATGCATTCTAATTTATTATACGGCTTGTACAAGGTGGCTAACAATGTAGTTAATGAGAGTACTCTATTGCGACCATAAAGCCCTCTAAAAACATCCAAGAACCGCCAACAATACTCCGTTTACATGCATTGGCCTGAATATTAACCAAATATAAGCAACATTGTTATTATATATTATCAATAAGGCTGTCAAATGATAAAAATATTTAATTGTGATCAATCGCATTGTTCATAGTTAACTCAAAATGAATCACGATTAATCGCAGATAGATATTTTTTCATCATTAATACGTTTTTTACTAGACAGATAATTTTCAGGTTTTTAATACAATGACTGGACAAGTAGTTTGCTTGAATGAAATGTGTTTGAAACATTATGCTTTTTTTAAACATCACTAGTCAGTTCGCTAACTGCAAAATGTACTTCCTGTTTTGTGCCTTGAACCGGAAGTATATTCGTCCATAGCGGTTCTGCTCGAAAGGATTCTTTATTCATTATTCCAAGCAACGTTTTTAAGTTTTACAATATAACTAAAACAATTCATACTTCCTAAACCATTCCAAGTATGTTTTCATGCATATTTCTAAGGGCTATCGTCATGTAATCCAGCTAACATTGTTAGCATTAGCGGATATGCCAACACGTTTACAACTGTCTGAAACAATACGAAAACAATGCCATTGTAAGGCAATAATACTAACACAGTTTTGTAAGTTCACCAAGACGTCACCGTGACGTTATTGAGTCTGTTTAGCTGATTGGAAAGCTAGCTTCTGCAGCTAGTGGGTGACTTACGTTTTGTTTGATCAGCCTTTTTACTGCTGTGCTACAGGCACTGTTTGGAAACAATTAGGTTATGTAAATAAACATTTACAAAATTGTTTGTACCGGTATATATCTGTGGCTAATAGTGAGGTGCAGCTAATATATGTAAAACCATTTTTTTGTTGTAAAACTTAGTGACCGCGGCTTTAATACTAGTGCGGTCTATAGCCCAGAAAATAGGGTAGTAAAAAAAGATTGATGATTTAATCATTTGTTGAACTTAAACGCTGCCGACCAAATGAGATGTGTTCGGATTTCCGTATACAGTAAATCTGGATTGACAGTCGATTGTCACCATGGTGACAGTGAGTGTTTTAAAAGACTGCATCATTCATCCAAGTATTTGTTTTGTCCATCATGTAGACATGCATTGCTTGATCTGCGCTAAAGCAAGGCACAGCAAGTGAAGTCAAAGGAAATCAGTCCTATCCTCAACCCTTTTAATCTGCGATGGAAAGCCCGAGCATGACAAATGTGGCCCACGGACTGCCAGTTGACGTTCACTGCCTTTGGAACTACAATGATGGTGCATTCAATCGTTCAAAAGCACTCCTGTATACAAACGTAAAACTGTTCATGGCTAAGTAAATGTATATTGATATACAGTATATCTTGCACTTTGTACAGTAGGAAGGGGATCCATATGGCCCTATTCGTGTCACAGTTTACCTGACACGTGAAATGTGATGAATTGGGGTTGGAGGGTGCCCTATAAACTTCAGTCGCCAGATGGCAGTAGAGTGTTGAATATCATAAAATCTGTTTTGTGGCAATTCCAACTAAGACCAAAGCATCATTTACTACGTAGAGAGGCACTTTCCATCATTTTCAGCAGACAGCATTGCAAAATGATTAACAACCCCCTCTTCCTCTCGCCCCAGGAATGGGGCCATATGAATTCCCTACTATACGTCGAAAGAGCTAGTTTATTTATAAAAATGGTTATGGAGCTCAGTACTTGGAACAGTAAGCTGCATCCAGGGCTCTCTTGGTCCGATGGGCTTTGTGGTGAAATGGCGACTCCAACCGGTAAGAGGGCAGCAGCATAACTAGAAGGTGAGGAGCTCTAACGCTGTGGCGCCGCCTCTTGAATACTTTCAGGTCACCACCGTGGATGAAGCTGTCATCAATACCTGCAGACGGTATAAACAGATCAATCAGCTGCAGCAGACTACAATATAACAGGACATGGATACTAATTAGCTACAGAGACATGTTTGGTTATGGTAGTGCACACAGCGTAACCTAACATTGATTAACAAGCTTTCAGATCAAATAACCTGCAAACCGTGCCTCCAGCTCCTCGCTCTTGTTGGGAATGATGTAGTTATTCGATGGCACAAAGGTACAACATGGACAGTGTAGGCTCAGCTTGAATCCACTGTTTCTGTCTAAGGAGAGACACATCCACGTTACAATGTTCTACAGCCAATCACATACCTGCCAACTTTTGAAATCAGAAAAACCTAGTAGCCAGGGTCCAGGGGCCGCAGGCCCCGGTAGGTCCAGGACAAAGTCCTGGTGGGGGGCTCAGGCTTCGCCCCCCGACGCAAAATGATTATTAGCATTCAGACAGGTTAAAATGTTGCTAAAACCATCACTTTTCTATCAGTCACAGTGACTTTTCAAAACAAAAATATTACAGCAAAAATCATATGGGTTGATTGACATGTTTATTCTGTAAGCTAACTTCAATAGTTTGAAATTATTTTGACAGTTAATGCCAGTTATCCTGTCAACGTTTCACAAGACTTCAATTTGTTAATTGAAAGTATAAACAGTATAAACACTTTTTACAGTAAACAAATGGTAAAACAGTACTAAACAATTCCATTAAAAAAAAAAATTGGTGTCATTATTAACTTTCTGTCCAAGCTTGTATAATCTACTGCCTTGTTCAATTGTAAAAAATATTCTATGCCTAAAATTCACATTTCTATCACGATTATCATACTGTAAACATGGTAAGCTAACTTCATTAAAATTAATAGTCCTGTCAATAGCATGGAATTACAATTCAAATGTAGTTTTTTTGTAAGCCTTTCAAAAGAATTCAAAATATGAAAAATTAATGAAAATTAATTTAAGCCATCAGACACTTGAAAAGTGGCACATCACATCTCTAATGTAATCATTTTAACTTGTCAACAGAAATAGCACTGCAAAAATATTAAGGACATACTTCTGTATTTTGGTAGTTATGCTGTCAACATTTAACAAGATTTCTTCAACTTGGACTTGAAAGAATAAATAGTATAAACACTTTTAACAGTATAACAGTACTAAACAATTCCAATAGATAACATTGGTGTCATTACCTTTTTGTGGCTAAAATCCAAATTTTTGAGGATTCTGTTCCAAGACACTGAATAATGTTTGATGTTTTGGTTCGACCACATCCATATTTTTTGGCGATTTTCGAGTCGGGAAACATTTTACGAAATAACTGTCCCATGTGATCAGCCAGTGCAATTGGAAGTCCATGCTCAATTATTGCCTCCGTAAATAAAACTTCGGCATTTATCACATCCAAAGAATCTGTTTGGGCGACGAGAAACGTTGAAAGTTTTCCACTTGTATCGCTAGCAAAGGCATTAGACTTGTGTTTTTTTGTCCCAACGTGGTCTTTTACATCGCTAATTCCTCCGTGTCCGATCGAAAAATCTTGTCTGCACAAGGTGCAATTCGCGTAGTTTTCACCCTTTTTGGAACGGATAATTATTCCCGGATAGGCTTTTGAATATTCTTCACGGAATGACTGCAGTTTTCTTTTCGGTTTAAGACTTGTTTGCGATTTTTCTCCGGCTGATTCCATGATCGTTCGCTCGTTTGGAAACAATGGCAACTGGTGCCTCGTGCTTGGCAGCGGTGCTATAAATAGCCTCGCGCATGGCATTCGGAATGGCTCGATAGGAAGTTACGGGAAGCAGTGTCGATTGTCATTGTTGTTACGCGATTTCGTGAATAAAACTTAAATTTTTTATTTTTTTTTTAATTAATGAAAAACTGTATTTTTTATCACTGAAACCGTAACCCGGAATAGGTTAATGAAAACCGTACTAATTACGGGAAAACCGGAGTAGTTGGCAGGTATGCAATCATAAAACGTCAAGGAACTGAAAGGAAATGCATGCAGTCACCTCTGTGGTTCATCCATTCGTTCACAGCCTGCGTCACATCGAAGGTCAGCCATTCGCCTTCTGTTTGTGTTCGTACCACTCTGCTGTCGATATATCGTTGTGTTGGGGATGCCAGGTCTTTGTGGGTTAAAATCTGTCCACAGTACAGAGGTATGAAACATCAAAACTAACACTTCAAATCCGAAACATTACAATAACTGCGATTCATCACTGAATATGACTTTTATTTAGTCATCCATAGTCCACGATTGTTTTTCCTTATCCCATTGGATCCTTGTTTTTTTCCGTTTAGGTCGAACTCGATTTAGCTCAGGGGCCACATGAAAGAAAACATATTCCCAAGTGGGTTATACTGGTAAAATCATGGCATGATAACTTAAAGGGGAACATTATCACCAGACCTATGTAAGCGTCAATATATACCTTGATGTTGCAGAAAAAAGACCATACATTTTTTTAACCGATTTCCGAACTCTAAATGGGTGAATTTTGGCGAATTAAACGCCTTTCTATTATTCGCTCTCGGACGTCACATCGGGAAGCAATCCGCCATTTTCTCAAACACCGAGTCAAATCAGCTCTGTTATTTTCCGTTTTTTCGACTGTTTTCCGTACCTTTGAGACATCATGCCTCGTCGGTGTGTTGTCGGAGGGTGTAACAACACAAACAGGGACGGATTCAAGTTGCACCAGTGGCCCAAAGATGCGAAAGTGGCAAGAAATTGGGCGTTTGTTCCGCACACTTTACCGACGAAAGCTATGCTACGACAGAGATGGCAAGAATGTGTGGATATCCTGCGACACTTAAAGCAGATGCATTTCCAACGATAAAGTCAAAGAAATCTGCCGCCAGACCCCCATTGAATCTGCCGGAGTGTGTGAGCAATTCAGGGACAAAAGACCTCGGTAGCACGGCAAGCAATGGCGGCAGTTTGTTCCCGCAGACGAGCGAGCTAAACCCCCTGGATGTCTTGGCTCACACCGTCCCTTATGCCACCGAAGATGATCAAGAGAAGAATATCGACCCAAGCTTCCCTGGCCTGCTGTCATCAACTCCAAAATTGGACAGATCAGCTTTCAAGAAAAGATAGCGGATGAGGGTATGTCTACAGAATATATTAATTGATGAAAATTGGGCTGTCTGCACTCTCAAAGTGCATGTTGTTGCCAAATGTATTTCATATGCTGTAAACCTAGTTCATAGTTGTTAGTTTCCTTTAATGCCAAACAAACCCATACCAATCGTTGGTTAGAAGGCGATCGCCGAATTCGTCCTCGCTTTCTCCCGTGTCGCTGGCTGTCGTGTCGTTTTCGTCGGTTTCGCTTGCATACGGTTCAAACCGATATGGCTCAATAGCTTCAGTTTCTTCTTCAATTTTGTTTTCGCTACCTGCCTCCACACTACAACCATCCGTTTCAATACATGCGTAATCTGTTGAATCGCTTAAGCCGCTGAAATCCGAGTCTGAATCCGAGCTAATGTCGCTATAGCTTGCTGTTCTATGCGCCATGTTTGTTTGGAAAATGGACGGGTGTATATAACGATGGTTAAAATCAGGCACTTTGAAGCTTTTTTTAGGGATATTGCGTGATGGGTAAAATTTTGAAAACAACTTCGAAAAATAAAATAAGCCACTGGGAACTGATTTGTAATGGTTTTAACCCTTCTGAAATTGTGATAATGTTCCCCTTTAAAAATAACCCTAACCCTAAGTACGAAGTGTCCAAACACGCAAGTGTTGACACATGGCACATAGCTTCGACCCCTTTGGAGTCATGCGCGCTCTTGCTATTGCGGCATCTAGTGGACACATTTAGAACAGCAGTTTCTTTCATTCAGAAATTAGAGCTGATTTTTATAGTTAGCAAAGTCATCTCACGGGGCGGATAAAACCTGTTCGCGAAACTGATCCGCCCCACGCGCCGTACGTCTGACACTCCTTGTTTAGGCATTAATGATGGCTTTCAGTTAGTTTCTCTGTCTTCAAATCCAATTTCCTTAGGCGGTTTCTTACAGTTCGGTCACAGACGATGACTTTAGTTTCCACCCATTTGTTCTTCATTTGTTCTGATTTCAAGACATATTGCCTAAAGTATTCTTTTTTTCTGTGTCATGGACTAGATGTTTACCTTGGTCTACCAGTATGCTTGCTTGTTGTTTGTACTTGGTCCAGATTTTAGACACAGCTAACTGTGAACAATCAACATCTTTTGAAACATTGCGTGATGATTTACCTTCTTGAAAAAGTTAGAAAATCCTCTCCTCTGTTTCAATAGACATCTCTTGTGTTGGAGCCATGATTCATGTCAATCCACCTGATGCAACAGCACTCCAAAAGTGTGAACACTCCCTTTTAACTGCAGACTAATGAACATATTTAATCTGAAGCTTTAGAAATGAATGGGTGATTACACTAGTGATTACATTTCTTTTTACACTGCGCTTGATCCAAAGACGAAACTGGTACTGACTATCACATTCATTTTCTTGATTTCTTGAGATAGGCTCCAGCACCCCCCGCCACCCCAAGAGGGACAAGCGGTAGAAAATGGATGAATGGATGGATTCTAGTGTTTCTTAAAGCCAGGAAGTGGCCATTTGAATTGACCATAGTTCATACTTGCCAACCTTGAGACCTCCGATTTCGGGAGGTGGGGGTTGGGGGCGGGGGACGTGGTTAAGATATATATATATATATAAGAAATACTTGATTTTCAGTGAATTCTAGCTATTAAATATATATATATATATATTTTATTATATATATATATATATAAATAAAAGAAATATTTGAATTTCAGTGTTCACTTATTTACACATATACACACACATAACACTCATCTACTCATTGTTGAGTTAAGGGTTGAATTGTCCATCCTTGTTCTATTCTCTGTCACTATTTCAGAACACACACATTATACAACTATACATTATAAAATCAATAAGAAAACGGGAGCTCTAATTTGGGAGTCTGAATTAGGATCAGAAGTTCCTATATAAACATTGCGCACTCACGTCGCCTTTTTGTATTGATTACTGCAGCTGTGCACTGGATTCATTCACAAATACAAACTACAACTCACAAACACTTTAGAGTTAGGCTCCACCATCAGAATGTGTACTTAAACTTATAAAGATCACATGGATATTATTCAGTGAGTTGATTCACCAAAACTAACCTGTTATACAGGAGGAAAAAGCACACAGGACGTTTCAATTGTTCACAGACTGGTCGCGCTCATCAGAATGACAAGACACTTCCGGTCTGCAGGTGATAGCATTCAATTGGGAAGAAACGCCCTACTGCCCCCTACTGATCAATGTGAATACTTATAAATGTGTAATGACAGCTCCAAAAACAAATTCAAACCACAAAATAAAATAAATAAATCAACACAAAAATGTGACACATTATGAGTGGGTCACATATGCATGTACAGTAGATGACAGTATTGTCCTGTTTAAAAGTGTCACAACATTGCTGTTTACGGCAGACAAACTGCTTTACGGTAGACGAAAACTTGACTGCTGTTGTTGTGTGTTGTTGCCGCGCTGGGAGGACATTAATGAAACTGCCTTACAATAAACCCACATAAGAAACCAAGAACTCGCCCTCGATCATTCTACAGTTATAACGTGATTGGGCAGGCAAGCTGTTTATATTGTGGGAAAGCGGACGTGAGAACAGGCTGTCAACACGTCACTCAGGTCCGCATGGAGCTGGAGGGGGCGTGGTCTCCAGCTCCGCCTGAATTTCGGGAGGTTTTCGGGAGAAGCGCTGAATTTCGGGAGTCTCCCGGAAAATCCGGGAGGGTTGGCAAGTATGCCATAGTTAAAGGTCTTGTCTGTTATCTGTTTATTTTTTTCTACAAAATGAAACAACTGAATGAAAATCCTCCAAGTCTGGTGTTTCCATATATTCCCTTTTATATTCCTTTTAAAAATAAATAATGAATCAAGTCGAATTAACTTGGAATATTCAAGTATACGTGCTATAACTACATTTATGTGGCATTACTGACATCTTGTTACCAATCAGTATACACTACTACAGTGTTTCTTAACCATAGAGCCCATTGTCGATCTGTTCCTAAGCTGTGGTTCGTATTGGCCGCTAACTAAAAAAACCAAAAAACATATTAGCATTTGTAACAATAATTATTTCTGAAAAAAGTCGCATATCTGCGTGCTGTCTGTGCCTTATAACAAATATTATTATTAAATACAATGCCAGCACAAAATAATTTGTCTTTGTGGTGGTCAACTCCTCCAGATCCAACCCAGTGGTGGGCCATCAGGGCCAATAAGGCCTAGCCTAACATAACCAGAAATCATGATCATAATTAAAGATAAAAGTATTTTTTTTATTTACTCTCCCTAAATATCTAAAAGTATTAATTTTCTCTTCATGTCATATTATGCTCTTTCCAGTGCTGTTGCTTTTAGGTTAGAGTTTGTATCCAATCAGAATTCAGCTATCTTATGTTGCCATGCTGTACGAAATCTGCCCGGTGCCTTCAGAATCAACATAGAGTTGATAGACAACTGCGATAGCCAATCAGATTCCAAGTTGTTGTCAGTAAGGCCTTCTAGCTGGCCTTGCGCTGTGATTGGATACTCACTTGAGAGTCCTAAGTGAGTATCCAATCACAAGTTGCGAAAACAGGAAGTGGCACAGGAGTCATACGAGCCATAGAAAGCCACAGAAAACTCGCTGGTACTCACTTAATTGACTGATAAGTTTGCATGGTGCAAACTTGTTTTCAGTAAAGCACGGCTGGCGAACACCTACCTGGAACCATGACAATACATGCGCTTGCTGTTAAAGCATTTACTGCTAAAAATTCCAAAAATGAGGAAATCTGAGGAAGAAAAGAAAGACGCTATACAAAAACAAAGAAGAGCCAAAATTCGAATAAATATCGGTCCGGCCTATTCAAGATGGAGGGCATTGCGGGCCAGTCTTGGACTAACTTTGGAAGCTTAATTGGCTGTTTTCCTTCTAGACAGGTAATCTGATGTTCCATTTTCCTATATTTTGTGTGTATCCTTTTGCGTGGCGACATGTGATACCAATTACTGTTTCATAGTTTGTGGTTTTTGCATTTAGATTTTTGCTCAATCTTTGTATAATGTATGGTGATATTACAGCACCTAAATGGGTATTTCATAATTTGAGTAAACAAAAACATGTACCTGTGACGACGACATTTATTTTCTGCAACAAAATACGAACTTGGGGATCCTTCAATGCAAACTTCAGACTGTCAACAACTTATGCGTGTGCCCGTACAGCTCTTGTGTGCGATTTTGTGCACTTCCAGAGAGGGGAAGACTGGGCGGGGCTATCAGCAAGGTGCGCAGAGTGGGGGTCAGGATTTACAGTTTGAATTCTGCCTGGCAGTGACGTGCAGTCAGGGGAGGCAGGTGAGGCGGGGCCTCACGTGCCATCATGGAAAGAAAAAAAATGTAAAAAGAAAAAAATTCATTAAATTGTTATATGTATCCAGTGATTATACTATAAAGTTATTTTCCATTTAACTTCACCAGTTTTAGATTATTTTTATTCAAAATCGCTGAATTTTCACATTTGCCATTCAAATACTGAGAAGAGACTTGCGGTGATCAGCCTCACCATGCATTGCACAATGACTCGGCTAACTGCTGGCCTGCTGTGCAGTGAGACCGTATTGCTATATGAATTATATTATACATGTCCATAGTTTAGTTAGCTGAGGTATATAATGTACAGTGTATTTTGTCAACAACTGTATGTGTGTAACGTATTTCTTGTGCTGAGCAATCATAAAACGGCTGCGAAGACGCACTGGCTGAGGCTCACAGTAATCCCGCCTCATGGTGGTAGAGGGCACTAGTGATCCCAGAGATCATTTCTGCGACTACTCGGCTGCAGAATAAGTGACAACAAGCAGCAACAGTTAGCGATCGTTTATTTTTTCCTCTCGCCTGGACTTTTAACATGGAGGATTACATATCTAAAATAAAACAGTTTTCTAAATTGGACTTTCAATCGAAGCAGGAGGTAATAATTAAAGGAAGATCTCCATCGAGACAGAGAGACTTTTAAAACTGAAGAAAGATAAGGAAGACTTCTATAAACAAGTTATCGATGCTTTCGGTCCGAAGGAGCGGCGCATGGACTTCATTTATAAGTAAAGGAAATATCATAATAACGTTTTTTTATTAAATGTGCTTTTTTGTGTGCTACAGTTTGTATGTGTAAAGTTAAAGTTAAGTTAAAGTACCAATGATTGTCACACACACACTAGGTGTGGTGAAATGTGTCGTCTGCATTTGTCCCATCCCCTTGATCACCCCCTGGGAGGTGAGGGGAGCAGTGGGCAGCAGCGGCGCCGCGGGAATCATTTTTGGTGATTTAACCCCCAATTCCAACCCTTGATGCTGAGTGCCAAGCAGGGAAGAATGCTGGTATGAGCTTTTAAACGTAACCCGTTAACTGCTGCCAATCAAATGGAGAATAAATACTCTTTAGGGTAAATCTGACTGTGATGAAGTCAGTGCCTCACCAGCCATGAACCTCACCCCACGTCACTGCTGCCTGGTGACACAAGATTCAAGTACCCCGGCTTTAAACCATAACTAGGTTTGAAATAATCATTAAATATGATTAAAATAAGGAGTAAGATTACTAATTCAGTGTTAATATTTGAGTGGGCCCCGGGCCCCTATGTAATTAAATAGTTGGGTCCTGAGGTTAAAAAGGTTAAGTGCCCCTGTTTTAGACACCTAAAGACAGCCTAAATAAAAGGTGGTTTCAAATAAACTTTAAAGATACCTCATCATTTTTACTTAATTTACTGTAACTTTAGTTGATTGAAATGTTATGAAATTTACTTAAGTGAAACTAGACAAACTAAATCAATTTAGAAAACTAAAGAATACATTCAGTCAAAAAACTAAGACTAAAAATTAAATCTCGTCAAAATGAACACAGGAAGAATAACAGTAGTTGCGGTTTGAACAGAGGGCCGAAGGATTTGAACAATGCATGGACTCCCTACCCCCTAACTTAGCTCAGGTGTGCAGAAGCATATACAATAGAGGGGAAATGGTATTAAGACATTCAATACTCTTATTTATCTAAACAAGAAACAACAATCACATCGAATAACTTGAGGTCAAACCAGCATCCTCCCTCTTCTTTGATTGATTGGCCAGGTCTGTGAGGAGGAGCGAGAGCGGAACCAGATGGCGGACTGACCTCTATTATTCTGCTGTCCTGTCCTTCAGAACCATGCTTATTTTGGCTCATCTTTATCTAATGTGTAAAACACAATTCCTGCTGTTTTAATTCAGATCTCCTTTTTTACTGAGAATTGGGATAAATGACACATTGAGGTTTAGGCAACGATTAGCTGCTGCATGTCACCGTTAAGTGGATGCTTCGAGGGCACTCGTGTTCGGAAGAGACACGGTCGTTGTGACTGGCCCTGTTTCTAATTCAAACCATCCAAAAACTTGCCACGACTAAGCACACGCATGGAGAAAACAGACAACCTAAGTCTCAAAAGCGGTGTTTGGTATGGTTTATGGTCTCGCTTTACTGTTTAACGGCAGCACGGTGGCCATTGCATCCGTTTTTTAATTCTTTCATTTTGCGAAGATCTCCCTTTTGGGTGGACAAATACAATGGGCATGGCTGTGAATGGTGGCATGTACGTGACGGCCTTGAAAGCCGATCCAATCCAACACTCCATTTCAGTTCAATTCAGCTTATTTTATTTCGGACATGCGAACCAGATTACATTAGCGCACAAACTAAGATGAACAGTTTTCATTTCAACATGTCCAAAAAGGAGTAGGAAGAAGCAGGGCTTATTAAATACCACTCCTTCTCCTCATCACAATAATCCCTCAGAACAATATATTTTTGTACACAAATGTTCTTCACTCTGTTATGATCTGGTGTTGGATCATAGTTTATTTTGGGTTTTGAGTCACTTGTGATATAAGTTATGTTTCAGCACTCCTGTTTTGTGTTGTCTTGGTTGTCATGGTTACTGATTGTTTTCGCTTGCATCTGATTAGTGTTCGGGACTCACACCTGTTCCCGGGCACTAATCAGAGAGCTATTTAGTCCTGCTTTTTCCCGTCACTCAGCCTGGTGCTTTTCTGTTACGGTGCTGGCGAGGAGGCATGATTATGCCGATTGTTTTTCCGGTGAGGACAGCAGGAACTCCAGAGACAGCATGCAGGTAGGACAAATGATTTATTTGTATAAATCATACACGAAAATAGAAACGAACAAAACAAGCGAACACAAGGAGAGCGTGCCTGGCACAAGGAAAGCTAACGGAATAGCACACACAGGGAAGGCATAAGTAGTGATGGGTTGATGAGGCGTCATGAAGCGTTTCGACACATTGCAAAACTGTATTGATACTGTATTGATACTGTGTCACTAAATACTGACATCTGCTGGACATTAAAAATCCCTACAGGCAACCTATGGACTGACTCAACTGACACTGATTTTATGACCTAGTATATACAATAATATAAACCAAGTCATTGTATTTCATTTAGGATTAGTTCATATCTTCATTTAAATAAAAATATATTCGTATCTTTTTTAGATACAGTCAATAAAAAATGTGAACATGGATCATAACATGGAAATCTAAGAGAATGTGTTGTGAATGAGGATGCTTGTGGACTGGGATTTTTTTTAATTAATTTTTGTACACATTTTTATTAAAAAAAAACAGTTTTTCCAACGTATTCAATTTTAGACTATTTCTTTCATTGATTGATTGAGACTTTTATTAGTAGGTTGCACAGTGAAGTACATATTCCGTACAATTGACCACTAAATGGTAACCCCCCAATAAGTTTTTCAACTTGTTTAAGTCGGGGTCCCTGATTCATGATACAGACATTGACTAACATCATAATACAGTCATCACACAAGTTAATCATCAGAGTATATACATTGAATTATTTACATTATTTACAATCCGAGGTGTGGGATATAGAGGGGAGGGCGGGGGGGGGTTAAGTTAGGTTGTTATCAACACTTCAGTCGTCTCTTCTTAGTTATTATTTCTCCGGCTGTAGAAAAGACCCGCTCACAGGGCACAGAGGAGGCGGGAGAGCGACACAGTTCGCGTATCGGTCACGTGACCAAAACAGTGCATGATCGGTCACGTGACTTTCTAAAAGCGGTACGCGCACCGACACAGGGTTTCGCTCTATGAGCTTGACGCATGCGCCGATGCATCGGTGTTGCCGGACCCCAGGCCCGGCCCTAACCAATCTGGCGCCCTAGGCAAGATTTTAGGTGGCGCCCCCCCACATCGGCAGTGAAGTGTATATACTCACAAGAACCCGAATAGCTTTGTCTTTGACCTTTTTTTTTTACTTACAACTATACCTAATATATAAAGGGGTGGAAAAGTGACTATTACCTGCAGGGCAAACATTAGCTAACCAGAAGGCAATAACAATGTAAACAAAAAACACCTGCTTGAGAGAGATCTAATACAAACATTTATATGCACGTACAACACTTAGAACTTTTAGCATATCAGTATGTGGAATTAAATTATGGAATGGATTAAGTAAAAAAGTTAAACATTGTACTGATATGATCCAGTTTAAGAGGTTGTTCAAAATAATAGTGCTTACAGAGTACAAAGAAGAAGAATTATGAGAAATACTTTCAACCTTATTGAAAATGAGATATTCTTCATCTCAGTATGTTAATAATGACTGAATTAATTAATTAATTACATAGTACAAAACTGTTGTATACTAACTCATAGATGTTATTTTATTATATAAAAAGGTCAGTAAATGATTCTATATATTTGTAAACGCTTTGAAGTGGGAAAGAGGTAGGATTAAATAAGCTTTGCTTCTTCCTACTCCTTTTCGGGCATGATGTAAAATGAAATGATATGAAATTGTGTGATGTATTATGATGTAAGTGTGTTCATGTTCGAAATAAACTAAAGAAAGAAAGAAATGTCCCTGAGGAATGTAAAGTGGGAGTACTGTAATTACCTAACGTTACATTATTATTTTCCATAACAATTTAGCCCCCTCCACAATATTAACCCGACGTTAAAACACAACTATTAGCAATTGCCGAATCATGTAACATTAGCTTAATGCTAAAAAGCCAGGTTACTATCACATTCTGTAACAGACAAATAATTTCATGTAGGCTAACGTTACCTACCTGCTACCTCTGTCTTTTCTCGTTTCTCCTCCTCTTCTTTTCTCTTTTTTCTTCCCTGGGCACCTGACAGTTTTGGCATCTTGTGTTGATTTTTTGATGTGGGGACGTCCAAAAAGAGTCACGATACGGGAAGGGAGGGGGCGCACCGTGCGGGGGAGGAGGGGGGGGCGTAATGTTGTAACAAATAATATTTCTATTAAATAGGCTTTACTTTGCATTTTAATTAACGTGGGATTATTTTTTGTATTTAGAAATAATAGTACCAACTTATTTTTTATTTTTTATTTTTTCTCCCAACATTTGTGGCACTGGCGTGGCGCCCCCTGATGGACGGCACCCTTAGCATTTGCCTATACGGCCTATGCCACGGGCCGGCCCTGCCGGACCCATCACTAGGCATAAGGCAACGCTTAGCTTACGAACACAAGGAATAAACGTGACAGTTGCGTAAAGCAAACAAAAGCACCAGGCTGAGTGACGAGAAAAAGCAGGACTAAATAGCTCTCTGATTAGTGCCCGGGAACAGGTGTGAGTCCCGAACACTAATCAGATGCAGGCGAAAACAATTAGTAACCATGACAACCAAGACAACACAAAACAGGAGTGCTGAAACATAACTTATATCACAAGTGACTCAAAACCCAAAATAAACTATGATCCAACACCAGATCATAACACACTCCTTGTGTTCCGTATACACCCCTTAAAGTTTTACATATTGGGTGCCAAGGCAAATCCCTCGGCACAGTACGCGAACGCACTGAAGCCTCCACCGATGAACCCAGCCCAAGTCCCGCGAAAAACCTTGGCCGCATACGCCCAAAAGTCCATTTTCGGATAAAAAGATTGCCGTTAATGGCTATTAATTATGGATGCTCTGCACAAACGCACACACCCATTGCATGTTCTCACCCACAGGAAAGATCTTCGCAAACGAAATAATTTCAAAACGAATACCATGACCGCTGTTGAACCAGCGAGCGAGACCATACGGCCCTCCAAACACTGCCCTTGCAACGTGTCGTCATTTTTCTCCATGCATGGTTGATCTAAAAGAGGGCGAATGATCTTGGCTTGTTCAAACGTCTGTACTTTCTATGCCAGTGGTTCTCAAATGGGGGTACGCGTACCCCTGGGGGTACTTGAAGGTATGCCAAGGGGTACGTGAGATTTTTTTAAAATGTCTGTCAAAAAGAACTGTGAAAAGAAATGCAATATTCAGTGTTGACAGCTAGATTTTTGTGGACATGTTCCATAAATTTTGATGTTAAAGATGTATTTTTTTGTGAAGAAATGTTTAGAATTAAGTTCATGAATCCTGATGGATCTCTATTACAATCCCCAAAGAGGGCACTTTAAGTTGATGATTACTTCTATGTGTAGAAATCTTTATTTATAATTGAATCACTTGTTTATTTTTCAACAAGTTTTTAGTTATTTTTATATCTTTATTCCCCCAAATACCGTATTTTTCGGAGTATAAGTCGCACCGGAGTATAAGTCGCACCTGCCGAAAATGCATAATACAAAAGGAAAAAAACATGTATAAGTCGCACTGGAGCCCGGCCAAACTGTGAAAAAAACTGCGACCTCATAGTCCGAAAAATACGGTAGTTCAAGAAAGACCGCAACAAATGAGCAATATTTTGCACTGCTATACAATTTAATAAATCAGAAACTGATGACATAGTGCTGTATTTTACTTCTTTATCTCCTTTTTTTCAACCAAAAATGCTTTGCTCTGATTAGGGGGTACTTGAATTAAAAAAATGTTCACAGGGGGTACATCACTGAAAAAAGGTTGAGAACCACTGTTCTATGCAACCACCTAACCACTGCCAACTTACACAAAATGACATATATTCACTTGTCTTTAGGATTGGAGGTTTTTTGTTGTTGTTTTTGTCACTCAAGCTATTGTTGGAACCTAATTTCCCATGATCCTCCACTGCACTAAAAAAGATAGTTGTAAACTTGCAGCGAGACTTTGATGTCTATCAAGGTAATTTAAATGAGAGACACTAGCCCATGGGTGTCAAACTCTGGCCCGCGGGCCAAAAGTGGCCCGCCGTGTAATTCCACTTGGCCCTTGAGGCCAAAAAAAAAAAAGTCTGCGGGCTATAGAGCGTTTTCTATTCGGGCTCCAGTACTATGGAAAGCCCTCCCGGTAACAAGTAGAGATGCTACTTCAGTAGAAGCATTTAAGTCCCATCTTAAAACTCATTTGTATACTATTTGTAGACCAGTTGATCTGCCGTTTCTTTTCTTTTCTCCTCTGCTCCCCTCTTTCTTGTGGAGGGGGGGGGGGGGGGGGGGGGGGGGGGCACAGGTCCGGTGGCCATGGATGAAGTGCTGGCTGTCCAGAGTCGGGACCCGGGATGGACCGCTCGCCTGTGCATCGGTTGGGAACATCTCTGCGCTGCTGACCCGTCTCCGCTCGGGATGGTGTCCTGCTGGCCCCACTATGGACTGGACTCTTACTATTATGTTGGATCCACTATGGACTGGACTCTCACAATATTATGTCAGACCCACTCGACATCCATTGCATTCGGTCTCCCCTAGAGGGGGGGGGTTACCCACATATGCGGTCCTCTCCAAGGTTTCTCATAGTCATTCACATTGACGTCCCACTGGGGTGAGTTTTTCCTTGCCCTTATGTGGGCTTTGTACCGAGGATGTCGTTGTGGCTTGTGCAGCCCTTTGAGACACTTGTGATTTAGGGCTATATAAATAAACATTGATTGATTGATTGATATCAAATTAACACTAGAGCTGAACCGCCGATTATATACAGCGGCAGTGCCGCGGTACACCGCTAATTCTCATAATTGCCAACCCTACCGGGAGACTCCCAAATTTCAGTGCCCCTACCGAAAATCGTCACGTCCACTTTTCATCCAGTCCATAATATGTGCGGCTTCTGCACGCACACACAAGTGAATGCCACGCATACTTGATCAACAGCCATACAGGTCACACTGAGGGTGGCCGTATAAACAACTTTAACACTGTTAGAAATATGCGCCACACTGTGAACCCACACCAAACAAGAATGACAAACACATTTCAGGAGAACATCCGCACCGTAACACAACATAACACAACAGAACAAATACCCAGAACCCTTTGCAGCACTAACTCTTCCGGGACGCTACAAGGTGTGTGTGTGTGTGTGTGGGGGTGGGGGGTGTTGGTGGTAGCGGGGGGTGTATTTTGTAGCGTCCCGGAAGAGTATTGCAGTCTACACGTATCTCTTATGTTTGACTGCTATCTACTGGTCACACTTACCTGCATCGTGGCCCACAATGAAAATGAGTTTAACGCCCTTGACTTAGAATATATTAAAAAAACATAAGCGTTTTTGTCTTATATTCGTCATGGTTCATGTGTCAGGTAAACCACGACAAATAGTGCCTTTTGAATCCCGTTTCTACTGTTTTATTTATTTATGTATTATAATCATTATTATTGATATTTTTTTTGTTAAAATAAAGCCAATAATGACATTTTTTTTGGTCCCCTTTAGTTAGAAAAGTACCGAAAAGTATCGAAATACAGATATTGGTATCGGGACAGCCCTATTAAGTCATACTTGCCAACCCTCCCGAATTTTCCGGTAGACTCCCGAAATTCAGCGCCTCTCCCGAAAACCTCCCGGGACAAATATTCTCCCGAAAATCTCCCGATTTTCAGCCGGAGCTGGAGGCCAGGCCCACTCCAGCTCCATGCAGACCTGAGTGAGGACAGCCTTTTTTCCCAACGGGAGGACAACAGCGTGACAAGAACTAAATCATCCAGACTAGAGATAAATTGTATTATTATGTTTATCTTACCTAAAAATAAATATATTTATTAATTAAAAAAAAAAAAACTAAATCATTTTTTACTGTATTTTGCTAAAAACATCAAAATTAATTGTATTTTTATTTTTATTTTTTCTGACTCCTCATTACATCCAACCATAGAATTAGACATTAAAATAAACATATTTGAAATAATTAATTTTAAATTATCATAATAATTCATTTAAAATGACCATATTTAATTATTAAAATAATTGCTTGTTTATCAACAACTTTAGCATTTTATTCATTACATTTTGAAGCTCTCAGAAGCCAAGTTATGTTATATTCCTTAAGATTTATTTATGCAAGTTTGAAGTATCAATTATATAAACACAGTTTTGTTTGCATATTTTCAGGATGTAGATTTATATATATATATATATATATATATATATATATATATATATATATATATACATATATATATATATATATATAGCTGTCAATATACTCCTCCCTTCTTAACCACGCCCCCAACCACGCCCTGCCCCACCCCCGACCACGCCCCCACCACCTCCCGAAATCGGAGGTCTTAAGGTTGGCAAGTATGTATTAAGTTGTCACTTTGACTATTAATTCCAAAGCAGGTTTTCCATTAGTTTGTTGCTAAACAACGATAATAATACAAAAAATATGGAAACTGTGTAATATTATCATGAAGCGGCCCTAAGGGCTTTGGTACCTGCGACGGGGCCCACGATGAAAATTAGTTTGACGCCCTTGCACTAGCCAATTAGTTTGGGTGTCTAATTTTGTCTATAGTTGACTCAGTGGCCTTAACGATGTATGTAAGTTCCTCCAACATATTCATCACAGCAAGTCTTTAACACTATTTCAGCGGCTCATATCTTTCAAACATGTCTAGATTAGTGTGTTTGTGATGGATGTCTGCAGAGTGGATTTTATCAGGTCTCGCTCGTTGTACCGGTCTGTCCCTTCCTCCCTAACACATTTACAGGCATGTTTGCATGAGAAAGTCTCTCGGTTTGGAGCTGTGTTTAGCCCAGCTGTCATCCCCTTGTCTGGATGTAAACAAAGCATGGAGACCGGCTGGTGCAGACAGGCTGACCCACACCCAGACCCAGGGTGACTGCAAAGTCAAAGTGTTGGAAACACTTATATAATAAAGTAGTACTTAAGTACTGTATGAAAGGAGCATGGAAGTTTAAAAACAATCTTTCTATGTCAGTGGCTTGACAGCAGTGGTCCTGTTCCCAGGCTCATCTGAACTTTGCCAATGAACACTGAAATGATTCAGGCAGGGCTTGGGAGAATGTCGTGTGGTCAAAATGGGACCAAAATTGAGCTCTTTGGCTTTAAATCAACTCAACTCTGTGTTTGCAGGCAGAGAAATGCTTAATATGACCCTAAAAACACAATCCTTAATGTCAAATAAAAAGGTGGATAATTCATGTTTTGAAGCCGTTTCTACCACCAAAATCCCTCTTGAGATGTGTGCAACCTTAGCGACCAACTATGTCCCTGGGCTTGCCAACAAGCGTTTCACCACCAATTACCAAGTCATGTTTTGCATCGCAGTCGGTTTTTTTCATTTTGTGTCTCTCAGTTACCATAAACCTAAAAGTAACAAAGTAACAAAATCACTTACAAATTACATTTACAAAATCAGCAGTGGATCAAACATGTATTTTGCTTAGAGATGTCTGATAATATCGTCCTGCCGATATTATCGGCCGATAAATGCTTTAAAATGTAATATCGGAAATGATCGGTATCGTTTTTTTTTTTATTATCGGTATCGTTTTTTTTATTTTTATTTTTTTATTTTTTTATTAAATCAACTTAAAAAAAAAACGATACACTTACAATTAGTGCACCAACCCCCCAAAAAACTCCCTCCCCCATTTACACTCATTCACACAAAAGGGTTGTTTCTTTATGTTATTAATATTCTGGTTCCTACATTATATATTAGATTAGATTAGATTAGATTAGATTAGATTTATTGGTCCCCTTGGGGAAATTCATTGTCACTGCCGTACATTTAAACACTAGACATTACACATCACACAAAAAAAATAACAAAAAGACATCATACATAACCAACACACATTTACAGGCTTGTCAGACAGGTCGGCCGGGCCTGCTGTTAAGGGCGGCTATAGCTGCAGGGATCAGGCTTTTCCTGAGGCGGGCCCTCCGAAATTTGATAGTTCTGTACCTGCGCCCTGATGGTAGTGGGATGATGTATTGGTGTAGTATCAATATATATCAATACAGTCTGCAAGGGATACAGTCCGTAAGCACACATGGTTGTGCGTGCTGCTGGTCCACTAATAGTACTAACCTTTAACAGTTAATTTTACTCATTTTCATTAATTACTAGTTTCTATGTAACTGTTTTTATATTGTTTTACTTTCTTTTTTATTCAAGAAAATGTTTTTAATTTATTTATCTTATTTTATTGTATTAATATTTAAAAAAGGACCTTATCTTCACCATACCTGGTTGTCCAAATTAGGCATAATAATGTGTTAATTCCACGACTCGGTTGATATCGGTATCGGTAATTAAAGAGTTGGACAATATCGGGTATCGGCAAAAAGCCATTATCGGACATCTCTAATTTTGCTCTCTGTATTATGTCACTAGAAATGTTTTGTACCATATTGGCCATCAAGGATGTCTGCAACAAGTGGGATGAACGACTAACTCTCATGTATAACCCAGGGTTGGGAGGTTTTTGTAAAACAGAACATTATACTGTGCAAAAATATAACACATCAAAAATCTATTCTGAAACAAGTATTAAGGATGAATTTATAGGCTGCTGCGACATTCAAAGTATATACGTATGTACAGCAGTTTAAAATTTGGTATAGACTATTACATTGAGGGATTTATTGGTCCATTGTGAGGGCATAACATATGAACAGTGTGTAGGCATTAACAACATTAACCTACTGGACAGATAAAGTTAAAGTAACAATGATTGTCACACACATACTAGGTGTGGCGAAATTATTTATCTGCATTAGACCCATTACCCTTGATCACCCCCTGGGAGGTGAGGGGAGCAGTAGGCAGCAGCGGTGGCCGCGCCCGGGAATCATTTTTGGTGATTTTACCCCCAATTCCAACCCTTGATGCTGAGTGCCAAACAGGGAGGTAATGGGTACCATTTTTATAGTCTTTGGTATGACTCGGCCTAGGTTTGAACTCACGACCTACCGATCTCAGGATGGACACTCTAACCACTAGGCCACTGAGTAGGTAGATGACTTAACCACACTACTCCCATGCGTATCCAAGTATTGGATGCAATCCACCAGTGAATTAAGTATTGAACAAAACAACTTTTAGAGCCCCTCAAGCCTTTTTCTTCACTGTAATGCCATAAATAATCCACAAATAACATTATTTACTTAAGACTTTAGCAGCTGTACCTGGTATAGCTCAATGCGTTGCTCTGGGACTCTGGCACTAGGGTTTTGAAGACGAAAGATCCTTAACTCAGCTTTCACCAAGTTGGAAGCATTCTTCTCCATGGAGGACACATCAAACATTACGCGTCTGAAGTAAGGGTTGAAGAGAGTGGGGGAGATAACATCTGAAACACAAAGAACAGGCAGGTTAAATCTGGGATTTGGACAGTATCAGTAAGATGGACACAAATATAGAGCACAGCACAAATATGGGAAGGAATACAGTTTATTGCCAAATAAACATAACCTGTGTTGATAATATAATATTTTAACACTATATAGGATAATAGCAGTGACGTGCGGTCACTAGAGGCAGGTGAGGCGAGGCCTCACCTGCCATCATGGAAAGAAAAAATTTTTAAAAAGAAAACAAATTAATTAAATTGTTAAATGTATTCAGTGATTATACTATAAAGTTATTTTCCATTTAACTTCACCAGTTTTCGATTATTTTTATTCAAAATCGCTGAATTTTCACATTTGCCGTTCAAATACTGAGAAGAGACGGTGCGGTGATCAGGAGCCAGTTGAGGCATGTCACTCAGTTGTGCTTCACCATGGATTGCGGACTCGGCTAACTGCTGGCCTGCTGTGCAGTGAGACCGTATTGCCATATGAACTATATTATACATTTCCATAGTTTAGTTAGCTGAGGTATATAATGTACAGTGTATTTTGTCAACAACTGTATGTGTGTAACGTATTTCTTGTGCTGAGCAATCATAAAACTGCTGCGAAGACGCACTGTGTGAGGCTCGCAGTAATCCCGCCTCCTGGTGCCGGTTAATGCACCCCCGCCGCAGAATGCACCCCCCGACGGGAGCGCCACACCAACCAAAGCCCACACCCAAACCCTCCATGTGCAAGACCGAATCCACCCAAAAAAAGTCACTTAACAAGAAGCCAAAAAGTGCAAAAACATCAATGCTCGCGCCGGAGGAGCAGTGAACGACTGCAGGGACACAACATTAGGTACACCTGCAGACTGCAGCACGGATTTCATATTTCATTCATTCACAACTCCTCCAACACGAACACCACTGTTCCCGCACTTATAAGTAAAGGTAAGACCATAATAACGTTTTTTTAATTAAATGTGCTTTTTTTGTGTGCTACAGTTTGTATGTGTAAAGTTAAGGTTAAGTTAAAGTACCAATGATTGTCACACACACTAGGTGTGGTGAAATTTGTCCTCTGCATTTGACCCATCCCTTGATCACCCCCTGGGAGGTGAGGGGAGCAGTGGGCAGCAGCGGCGCTGCGCCCGGGAATAATTTTTGGTGATTTAACCCCCAATTCCAACCCTTGATGCTGAGTGCCAAGCAGGGAAGAATGCTGGTATGAGCTTTTAAACACAACCCGTTAACTGCTGCCAATCAAATGGTGAATAAGATACTCTTTAGGGTTCATATGTTTGTAAATCTGACTGTGATGAAGTCAGTGCCTCACCAGCCATCAACCACACCGCACGTCACTGGATAATAGCAACATGCACTAAAATGTGCAACTGAACTTGTAATGTACGGTAATGTGACTTTCCAACGGGAAATTTAAAACAGATTCGCTTTCTTATACTTCTATACTTTTGTCACTTTTGACAATTGGTGTAAAAAAAAAAAATCCCCAGGGTTTAGCAATAAAAAGGTTCCATGACACATGACGGTCAAATGCAGGATATTCTGTTAAGGTTGTGGTGTGGCAATTATTAGGAATACAAAAATGGCTAGGTCACCATGTTTCTGCTTGGCCAATGAGCAATCAGCACAAATTTGGAATCACATTGGCATACTTGAAACTTCAGGTGCAAAGGTATGGAAATATTGTCGTGGAAATGAGTCAATAGGATGGAAAATTATGTAAACTGAAATATATTGTAGTTGTCTCATTTATTGCCAAGACAGTACATTGCCCATGCACACAAAGATGACTGTGAATGGTGGTTTGTCTATATGTTCACTACGATTGACTGGCTATTAAAGTCCAGAATGTACCTAATTTCTCACCCAATGTCAGCTGGGTTATGCTACAGCTCACCCATGACCGAGAGAAGGCTAAATAGAATATTAATAATACAAAGACAAATGTACACCTCTATTCAGGTGTACTGGAGAGGAGGCTACGCCGGATAGTCGAACCTCGGATTCAGGAGGAACAGTGTGGTTTTCGTCCTGGTCGTGGAACTGTGGACCAGCTCTATACTCTCGGCAGGGTCCTTGAGGGTACATGGGAGTTTGCCCAACCAGTCTACATGTGCTTTGTGGACTTGGAGAAGGCATTCGACCGTGTCCCTCGGGAAGTCCTGTGAGGAGTGCTCAGAGAGTATAGGGTATTGGACTGTCTGATTTTGGCGGTCCGCTCCCTGTATGATCAGTGTCAGAGCTTGGTCCGCATTGCCGGCAGTAAGTCGAACACGTTTCCAGTGAGGGTTGGACTCCGCCAAGGCTGCCCTTTGTCACCGATTCTGTTCATAACTTTTATGGACAGAATTTCTAGGCGCAGTCAAGGCGTTGAGGGGATCCGGTTTGGTGGCTGCAGGATTAGGTCTCTGCTTTTTGCAGATGATGTGGTCCTGATGGCTTCATCTGGCCAGGATCTTCAGCTCTCGCTGGATCGGTTCGCAGCCGAGTGTGAAGCGACTGGGATGAGAATCAGCACCTCCAAGTCCGAGTCCATGGTTCTCGCCCGGAAAAGGGTGGAATGTCATCTTCGGGTTGGGGATGAGACCCTGCCCCAAGTGGAGGAGTTCAAGTACCTCGGAGTCTTGTTCACGAGTGAGGGAAGAGTGGATCGTGAGATCGACAGGCGGATCGGTGCGGCATCTTCAGTAATGCGGACGCTGTATCGATCCGTTGTGGTGAAGAAGGAGCTGAGCCGGAAGGCAAAGCTCTCAATTTACCGGTCGATCTACGTTCCCATCCTCACCTATGAGCTTTGGGTTATGACCGAAAGGACAAGATCACGGGTACAAGCGGCCGAAATGAGTTTCCTCCGCCGGGTGGCAGGGCTCTCCCTTAGAGATAGGGTGAGAAGCTCTGTCATCCGGGGGGAGCTCAAAGTAAAGCCGCTGCTCCTCCACATCGAGAGGAGCCAGATGAGGTGGTTCGGGCATCTGGTCGGGATGCCACCCGATCGCCTCCCTCGGGAGGTGTTTAGGGCACGTCCGACCGGTAGGAGGCCACGGGGAAGACCCAGGACACGTTGGGAAGACTATGTCTCCCGGCTGGCCTGGGAACGCCTTGGGATCCCCCGGGAGGAGCTGGACGAAGTGGCTGGGGAAAGGGAAGTCTGGGCTTCCCTGCTTAGGCTGCTGCCCCCGCGACCCGACCTCGGATAAGCGGAAGAAGATGGATGGATGGACAAAGACCAATGTATGAATAGTAAGTCACCATTTTTTCATTTGCCACATGTTACCAAGATGAGCATAATGAAATGTCATTTCGAGTTTAGGTTTAATGTGCCAACATCACTCTAAATAACTGTAACAGAACCCCAGCGCTCTCACAAACGACAGCAGCTATGAACAGTAGCAACCTTACAACTCCCCACAAACACTACTTAGAAACATGTGCGTGCAAGGCTTTGACAGATGCTTCCTCATGACCATGGTGACACGTGCAGCACTGACAGACACACATTATTTGTTGCCATGTCTGACAGATGCTGCAGAACACACACAATTTGTCATTAACTACGCACCATAGTACTGGAAACCATGTGTGAGTTGGAGAAGTGTTTGACAGCAACCCACAACCCAGTGAAATGAAAGCCTATGAGGTCTTGAATAGATGCCTGCAACATGAGGCGCAGGCCTGGATTAGTAAAACACAGTGGTTTGCTTTGAGAGAGGAGACAATCTCAGTCAGCAAAAAGACAGACTGACTAGAACTGGCCAAAAGAAAAAATGAAGGATTATTTATGTGAGTGACCGAGTTATAATCAGGGTTGAAACTCTTTATTTGCAGTGGACTGTATGGGTTATGCACCCAAAAGAAGGACTTAAAAGGTGGAGCTTGGAACATTCTTGCCCTGAAAAAAATAAATTTCCCAAATGTTTGAAAAAGTCTCAAGATTCCAATGACATGAACATTTGATATTAAAGGCAGCAACTATTTGAGTCTCTTCATCTGCATGAGTAAATATGTTTTCTATCAGTCACTAGGTTTACATCTAATAAATTAGTCTGATTTCTCAAATAGTTACTTTTTTTGGATTTTCACACTTTCGTGTGAAGTCCAAGTGTCCATGCACTTTCTCTAATGCGACTATTGGTCATACGCCATGTGTACACTGTTCATTTTAGCGCAGTTAAATTAATTCATTTTCCGGTTGACACTAGCCATCTGCGGATCCATACAACTTGTCTTAGGTGATGTCGGCTGTAATATTGGCACAGATTACAAATAGTACGTCTATAATGGCTATGCTGATGTTAATTAGCAGACAGTATCAAGAAATGATCTTAGATTGCGCTACGAACATGATGCAGGTCCGACGCAAAGACAGACCGGCGAAATAGTTTTTTCGAAGGAATTTACGGACAAAGAATCACTTTTGAATGCCTCGACTAATTTCATGTGATAAAGCACTGTTGATTGATGGTGGGAGTTTTGAACCTGGAGGAAAAGACTGTTCGTGCCACGGTTGATACTGTTCCAGATGAAGTTTGCAATGTTTTGGACTATCTTGCCAGTTGTGCAGAATACAGAGGTTTTTCTAATCAGTTTGGAGTGCACAAATTAAGCGTGAGGAGGTTTGTGTACGCTTTATTATTCACCTTTAATATACCTGCTTCATTATCTTTTGTCTCATTCGTATTTTGTTCGGGAGTCTGAATTAAACCATCCATCCATCCATCCATTTTCTACCGCTTATTCCCTTTGGGGTCGCGGGGGACGCTGGAGCCTATCTCAGCTACAATCGGGCGGAAGGCGGGGTACACCCTGGACAAGTCGCCACCTCATCGCAGGGCTATATATATATATATATATATATATATATATATATATATATATATATATATATATATATATATATATATATATATATATATATGTATATATATATATATATATATAAAATAAATACTTGAATTTCAGTGTTCATTTATTTACACATATACACACAGATAACACTCATCTACTCATTGTTGAGTTAAAGGTTAAACCAACATTTTACATTTCCTTAGCCATTTTCTTAAATAAATCTCTGTTTCTTTTTTTCTACCATCAGTGCACTTAAAAATGTTCTGTTTTTTAATTTGTAAAGCAAACAAACTCTTCATGACAATTGTTGCTACGTTTTTATTGAATGGTATCTGCTTCCGGGTTATATCCCGCGTGTTGACACTGGCGCATGCGCAATACGAAGGGTCTTCTCCCATTTGAGAGATCTGGTTTCCAATCGCACAATCCAGGTGTGTTAGTCCGATTTTTCAAAAAAGTCTCAAGATTCTAATGACATGAACATTTGATATTAAAGGCAGCAACTATTTAAATCTCTTCATCTGCATGAGTAAATAATTTGTCTATCAGTCACTCGGTTTACATCTACTAAATTAGTCTGATTTCTCAAATAGTTAGTTTTTTTGTGTTTTCACACTTTCGTGTGTAGTCCAAGTGTCCATGCAGCTTCTCTAATGCGACTATTGGTCATACGTTATGTGTACACTGGGTACACTGGGGGGGGGCGCTTATTTCATTTTAGCGCAGTTAAATTAATTCATTTTCCGGTTGACACTAGCCATCTGCGGATCCATACAACTTGTTTTAGGTGATGTCGGCTGTAATATTGGCACAGATTACAAATATTACGTCTGTAATGGCTATGCTGATGTTAATTAGCAGACAGTATCAACTGAACACGATCGGATTAAGGTGTATGAGCCTTATTTAGAGCCAAACTATTTAAGAAATCGGACTAATTTAGTGCATGGACACGTACTGAATGATTGAAGGTTCATAGTTATTTTTGATACTAGTTGGTTGCAATTGAATGCACTTGTTTAAACTGAACCAGGAGAAGAGGTCATGTAAACCTTAACAGCAAACATCCACAATCCTCCACAGCCGTATGGCACTGATTGTTGTGTTTTATCAATACTAGAACGAGATGCAGAATGACTAAGATGCAGGCATCTGCTTGGGTCTTGTAACTTAAAAAAAAATACAAATAAAATTGTGACGTGACTTGTTCAGGCTGGATTTTGAACAGACTGTATTGTTACTGGTCACTTTACATCATTAGCCAGTATAGTGTAAGCAGCAGTAGCAAGATAAGCCAAGACTAATGAAGCTCTTGTTCGTTTCCTTCCCAGCTGTCAACAGAGAGAAAGTCAAACTCCCAGCTCCCAGGGGAGCTGAATGAGAACCGTTTACACAAACGGCTTCAGACCCTTGTGAATGAGTGTGCTGTTTTGACACAACACTGGCTGCATTGAGCAGAGGTTCATTGGAAGGTTTCAGTCACACTGTTACACACTTTGGATAGCAGAGGCACTTCGCAGATTATATTTATTTGACTAATTTCATGTGACAAACATGTTTACGTACTTAAGTAAACAGTATAACTGACAGAAAGTCCTATAGTGGTATCTAGGAGACCTCATCCAGCTTTTGGTGGATACTGCTCTTCATGTCCATGTTCTATTATTGTAGTGTCCATGACAACAACGCTACGCTATTTCCACGACTGGACCATGTATTTTTGCTTAGACTACACTAATTGTGGATGAGTCACAGATGGAAACGTTGCTCTATTGTTCATAAATTACATGTCGTCTGTAAAAATCTGAAGACTGTCAATCAGAAGACGATGACAATTGTTTGAAGCTTTTGGGGCTCAGAATGTATATTACCGATGATATTCGAACTTGACGTGGAAATGATCCAAAGCTAATGGTCTCATTATCGTCTTCCTACGTGTGAAAAAGTGATGCAGGTGACATCACATGACAGATGGCATGGCTACAACTTTTTTCATACCCCTGACTCTTGTAATCCGTCACTTCATTACTCATCACTCCCATTACCTCACATACCGATGGTAAAGTACTACAGCATGTGCTATGTGCACAAAAGCTAAAGAAGCACAGAAAGTTCACATGTTTGTGAAATCACATTAGTTGTACAAAAAAACTAACAACTAAGATTTTGGAGTAGCGTGTCTTTATAACAGCCTGTAATTTATCATTGAAATACGATTATTCTGTTGTAATTGAACAATTTTTGTTTCAATTACAGCTTTGGCAGCTGCGGGTTGTGTAGTACAGTAATTACAAATGTCTTCTGTGCTTGATATGACTTGGGGAATGTTGTGCAACCCAGCTGGTTCAGTCCCTGCTATTTTTTCTGTTTCACCCGAGACTGGAACCTGGGTCTCCCGGCATGAGAGACACGCGTGATTGCCACTGAGCTAAAAGCCCGATCTATTAACCCGATCGCCAGCACTGGTCTTGAGGTTGTCAAAGAGTGAGGTTTACCAACGTGCACATGGTTACACCCAACTCTATAAACCTCACTCTCATCTAGGAATGTCCCGATCCAGGTTTTTGCACTTCCGATCCGATACCGACATTGTTTTTGCAATTCCGATCCGATACCGATACTGACCGATACCAATACTGACCGATACTGGCCTATCCGAGCATGTATTAAAGTTTAAAGTTATTTAGCCTACTTAGTTGTCAGAATCATGTTGAAAAGGGTTTTAGTACTCTTGATAACAACTAGCCAGCTGAATTAGGGGAGTTTGAATAATACACAATGGTTGGTAACAAGAAACTGACCTGTTTATTCAAGGATAAACACAAAATAGACAAAATTATACATGACAAACAGAAATGGCATCATTGAACTAGGGCTGGGCGATATGGCCTTTTTTTAATATTGCGATATTTTAAGGCCATATTGCGATACACAATATATATCTTGATATTTTGCCTTAGCCTTGAATGAACACTTGATGCATATAATCACAGCAGTATGATGATTCTATGTGTTTTGATTGATTGATTGAGACTTTTATTAGTAGGTTGCACGGTGAAGTACATATTCCGTACAATTGACCACTAAATGGTAACACCCGAATAAGTTTTTCAACTTGTTTAAGTCGGGGTCCACTGATTCATGATACAGATATATACTATCAGATATATACTATCATCATAATACAGTCATCACACAAGATAATCACATTGAATTATTTACATTATTTATAATCCAGGGTGTGGAGGGGGGCGCCGGATGTAAGTGTCAAAAAGACAGCCAAAAGAGTTTGATATGAGAATAAATCTAAAGTTAAAATATAGGGTAGAAATGCACCCATTTGCAGGAAATGTAGTCTTGATTTTCAACATTTTCTTTCAAGGCTTGCATGTCTACATTAAAACATTCTTCTTCATACTGCATTAATATATGCTACTTTTAAACTTTCATGCAGAGAATGGAAATCACAACTAAAAAAATCACTAATTTTTTCATACGGTGTTGATGTGGAAATTTTTGCCTCTGCATTTTGATGGTGTGGACGTGTGGCACCGAATGGAGATAAGCGTCTCGACAGACGTCACAAAATTTGAACAATGATGACGAAAACTGTTTTCTCTGTCGTGTCCGTGTGTTGAAAATTGTTATGCACTTATTTTTTTATTTGATTTTGTGCGTGGCATAGATTTGCTATGCGCAGAGGACGCTTAAACAGTGCGCAATTGCACAGGCGAGCACCTTAGAGGGAGCGTTGCTCGCACGGCTGCGCTAGCATCACAGCTAACGTTAGCCATGCTGCTACCTCTCTGCTCGGGGAGGACGTATACGTATGTGACGTATGACGTGACAGTATGTGACGTATGTCGTGACAGTATGTGTGACGTGTGTAAGAAGGTGCACTTGCTGTCTGTGAGAGGGAGACACAGGAAAGAGTGAGAAGAGCCTGTCGTATAATGCCAGCAGCTAAATGCAACTGCGTGTGCTGGAAAAAGCGGAACGGAAATTACGGAGCAGCAGAAAAGTGGAATGTATTATTTAAATCGGTGCGTTGGAAAACACGGACCGGAGTTTTTTTTCAAACTGGATCTGGATCGGCATTTTCCCATGCCTTGCCGATACGCAATTTTTGGCAAATATCGGCAACCGATCCGATCCAAATATCGGATCGGAACATCTTTACTCTCATCTGGCTCACGGCACTACTGTAACCCAGCCGGTTCGGCCCCCTGCCTTTATTCCCATTCCGCAAGGAGACTAAAACCTGGGTTGTCCGCATGCGAGGTGAGTGTGCTGACCACCAAGCTAAAAGCCGTGGCTATTAACCTGAGAGCCAGCACTGCTCTTATGGCCGTCAGGGAGTGAGGTTTACAAACACACACATGGCCCAGTCATATTGGCTGAATAGCCAACTAATGGCCAACAGCTTAGCATTCCATATCGTAAAGCATACTTGTGCTTTGGGCTTCCATCAGCCGTCTTTTGACAGGGGAAAGTTAATTATTGGAAGTTTTCAAAAATAAATCTTGATATAAAACATTAACAGGCACATTTGAGCAAGGACGAGTGGGCAACTATTGCCAATTCAAGGCAAGCAAAGCAAAATCCTCTTTGTGACTATGGCCTTGATACATATCAAAAACTGAGAAAATAGATGGATGGATGGAGTTTTCAACCTTCGCATTTGGATTCAAAGCAAGCAGTTTGAGGGTGTTACTGACACTAGGCTATTCATACTGTGTTGGGCTGGGACATGAGTCCCCCTCCCTCTCAGGGCCCTGCTGGCCTGCGCTCGCAGTAAGCATTTGTACTGTACTTGCTTGTGCTAAAACTTCTATACTGCTGATGTTCTGATTTTGTGAATTATTTACAATCGTATTTAGAGTCATTCTAAGTATTTATTTTGTTGAAAGTGGCAATTGACAATAAATGACTTGCGAGAGGAGCGCTTGCATTAATTAAATGACACAACTTTGTTACGCACACAATTGGTAAAAAAATGCAGGTAAGTTAACGTTCTGTTTGTTAACGTTCTGTCAGTTTTTACTTTTGGATTATTTTAAGCATACCTTCTTTTACATTTGAATCGATACGGTACCCGGGAATCAAAACCTGTACTCAAAGGTACCAATTTGTGTGTTCATACATGTTATACTCATGGTAAATTAATAATAAAATCTCAATATTTTATCTCACATTTTCCAGTAAGCTGATAAATGCGCTGCCCGGTTGTTATCTCTATTCTTGCCTTTTTAAGTCTCATTTGCAAGTATTATATAGTAGACTTTGCATGCAGTTGCGATTCCAACAGTACAGTGTGTTGCCTATTCAGGCAGTAGTCTTTCTTATTAAGCTTAATCTAGTCTTTTGTTGTACCACACAAAGTGTTTATACTGTAAATATTGTACTTTACACACCAGAAGTAGTTTGCAATATCAAATTTGGAGGTGTTGAAATAGCCATGTAAAATTGCTAATGCTTATCAGCAGCATGTTTATGGTAAATCCAAATAAAATTGGCATTGAGCTAGCGCATTTTTAAAAGTATGTCCGCACCGTACATTCAAGTTTTTTCTATCAGGCATATTTTCTTTGTTGGCAAAAGAAAACTGAAAACTGGAGGCAGTTTGGCAAAGTCCGCTCTCAGTGCTCCTGCTTGTTTTGCCCATGTTTGAGGCGGCCGAGTCTACAACCGGACGTAACATCACATGGATCAAAGGTATCGAAATATGGCACCATTTCATTTTACGAGGATCAATACCCGGTAATACTGACGGAATTCGGTCGGTGCCTATAAAAGTACCAAATTTGGTCACTATCCTCACTTACTTATTTCTTTTATGTATTGTTGGTTATCATTAAGAACTGGCAAGGATAGGCATATGCATGTTTTGGAGCAAGGGTCCCCAAACTTTATATAAAAAATTTAAAAAAATCTCCCTTCTCTACCCCGGTGGGGTGGTATCTGTGTCATCCTCAAGCTCGGGTCCTCTACCAGAGGCCTGGGAGTTTGAGGGTTCTGCGCAGCATCTTGGCTGTTCCTAGAACTGTGCTCTTCTGGACTGAGGCTTCAGATGTTGTTTCTGGGATCTGTTGGAGTCACTCTCCCAGTTTAGGGGTTACTGCTCCGAGCGCCCCCACTAACACGGGGACCACGCTAGCCTTGACCTTCCACATCCGTTCCAGCTGATCTCTCGCGCTCTCTATCTTTATCTATCTATCTATATATATATATATCTATGTATATACGTATGTATATATATATATATATATATATATATATATATACACATATATATATATACCAAAGAGGAAAAGAACCATCCAGACTGTTATAGGCATCTGTGATGGTATGGGGGTGTATTAGTGCCCAAGGCATGCGTAACGTACACATCTGTGAAGGCACCATTAATGCTGAAAGGTACATACAGGTTTTGGAGCAACATATGTTGCCATCCAAGCAACGTAATTTTCATGGACGCCCCTTATTATTTCAGCAAGACAATGCTAAGCCACATTCTGCACGTCTTACAACAGCGTGGCTTCATAGTAAAAGAGTGCGGGTACTAGACTGCCCTGCCTGTGGTCCAGACCTGTCTTCCATTAAAAAAATGTGTCGCAATGGAGACCCCGGACTGTTGAACAACTTAAGCTGTACATCAAGCAAGAATGGGAAATAATTCCACCATTAAAACTTCAAAAATTGGTCTCCTTAGTTCCCAAACGTTTACTGAGGGTTGTTAAAAGGAAAGGCCATGTAACACAGTGGTAAAAATGCCCCTGTGCCAAATATTTTGCAATGTGTTGCTACCATTAAATTCTAAGTTAATGATTATTAGCAAAAAAAATTAAAAATAAGTTTCTCAGTTCGAACATTAAATATATTTTCTTAGCAGTGTATTCAATTAAATACAAGTTGAAAAGGATTTGCAAATCATTGTATTATGTTTTTATTACGATTTACACAACGTGCCAACTTTGTAAATAAGTACATTTGTAAAGTACATTTTTACAGCAGATATGGGCATCTAGATCAACAATATGATTTGCCTGAGCGGCTGGACAGGACAGATTTTAAAAATATTGGGATGTCCAGCGGGTTGGATCGTGGACACTAGCAGGCCGGATCTATTCACAATGGCCACGATTATATTTGCTATTGTTGGCATAGTCTGCGTTAATCTTTGTTCTTATCAACAGTTTAGGCCAGGGGTCGGCAACCCAAAATGTTGAAAGAGCCATATTGGACCAAAAATACAAAAAAAAATCTGTCTGGAGCCGCAAAAAATTAAAAGCCATATTACATACAGATAGTGTGTCATGAGATATACATTGAATTAAGAGGACTTAAAGGAAACTAAATGACCTCAAATATAGCTACAAATGAGGCATTATGATACAAAAAAAAATCTGTCTGGAGCCGCAAAAAATTAAAAGCCATATTACATACAGATAGTGTGTCATGAGATATAAATTGAATTAAGAGGACTTAAAGGAAACTAAATGACCTCAAATATACCTACAAATTAGGCATTATGATGCAATATGTACATATAGCTAGCCTAAATAGCATGTTAGCATCGATTAGCTTGCAGTCATGCAGTGACCAAATATGTCTGATTAGCACTCCAACAAGTCAATAACATCAACAAAACTCACCTTTCATGCACAACCTTAAAAGTTTGGTGGACAAAATGAGACAGAAAAAGAAGTGGCGTAAAACACGTCCTAGAAAGTTATACATGTAAACAAACTACGGTGAGTTCAAGGACCGCCAAAATTAGTAGGACAAAACGGCGCTCGCCAAATACTGGAATCAGTGAAGCATGTTTAATATAAACAGTGTGCTTTATAACAATTAGGGAGGTTTGTGTCATGTTTGTCCTCCTACAGAAACCATATTAAAACAAAAAATAGATTGTTTTCCCCTCATCTTTTTCCATATTTTTCATACATTTCTGAAAAAGCTCCAGAGAGCCACTAGGGCGGCGCTAAAGAGCCGCATGCTAGATCCGTGGGTTGCCGACCCCTGGTTTAGGCTGAAGGTTGAGATGTCTTATACAACTGCCAACACAATTAACCACTCATCACTTACTCCTTCAGAAAAATGAAACTATTGGTGGAAAAGAGACAGTAAACTAGTTAATCCAAAACACAATTAGTTCTTTGTCATTCCCATCTATTTGATTTTTTTTCTCAAGATTCAAGTGTTTTTTTCATGTCCAACTCATCAACTTTGCTCATAAGCAAGGGTGTGTTAACACAGCAGTCCTCTAACTTCTGCTGGCCAAAGTCACGCTTCCTAGCTGTTCAAGTGTTACATTTTGTAGCTGACCAAAGTCTCTGATCTTTTCACGATTTCATGGTTTCTGTGGAATAGATGTAATGGTTCAGCTGGCCCCAACTTTACAGGCTACTTTAAGCACAAGAAGCTTGGAGTTTCAACATGAAAGGGTCATTATTGTCTTGGCTGGTTTGAGCAGGACACCTGCAGTGGGCAAATATGTGCTCTAGAGGACAGGAAGAACAATTTGAGTTAAAACTGTTTCATTTGGAGTCTTTTTCTGAGGATTTAGGCAGCCTCGATACTCCCCTTCAGCTCCTTTTACTGACATCAGGCCACGGGAGCATTTTTGTACCATTTCCAGTTTTATTTTCCAAACCTCAGCTCCCCTCAATGACCTGAACAGGTGACAGCCATAATATTCAGTTCAAATCATGTGCCGAACAAAAACAGAAGCCCAAAGTGTGGGAATAGATAAATGAAAACATTTGCAGTGAAATAATTACACTGTGATCCCGAGCTGTTTGGAATTCAGCTGTGACTGCTTTTGCAGATGTTTCAGAAGTACTGGCATGAAGAAATGCACATGTGCTCTGTGACTCCTTAACGCTGTTAGTGGCTTCTGGCCTCGACATCACGATCGTTATCATCTTTCTCTTCTCTCACACGCGGTAGTTTTATTGCATGTCTTTTTGTTTAAGATTGTGTTTATTGTGGAGATCATTTTAATAAAACACACATAGCTTAATTGTATGTTAAATCAGCTGTTTCCCCCCCCCTCACACTTGACAAAGTGTATGGCTTTTAGATTTACTACAGGATGCAACTCCAACCTCAGAATTTTGAAAAAAATGGAAACACAGACTGCATACTTGTCTGCAAGACTGAAGTTTTGGGGAATGACTTGAGTTAAAATATTTCACCTACTTCTGAATATTTCTCATGACATGCATGAGTTTATTCAGAGTGAAATGTGTCCTCAACCACCGGACCACGGCCCAGTATCAAGTCTCGGAATGGGGCCGAACTGTGCCGTGGATAACTTTCAGAACTGATGTTGGGCAGCACCTTCAGAAAGGTCTCCAAGTTAATAAGGAAGGCTGGATTTGGGATTGGCATGAAGCTGTACTCCCTGTTGATGATTGCAAAGAGAAGAACAAACAAACTGTGTGCCAGATGACGCCAGCCAACCCTCTGAAGGCATCAAGGCATGCTCAGTAACAGGCTGCTCCTCCCCAAAAGCAAAACTAACAGACTTATAAACTCCTTTGCTACCTGTGCCACCAAACTGTATAACTTTTTATTTAGGCTGGAAGAAGTGGGAGTGCAGTAGATGGAGGAAGGATGGTGAGGAATGAGCAATATAATGTGACATTCTGCCTTGAAGGGGAACTGCACATTTTTTGGAATTTTGTCGTTCACAATCATTATGAAAGACATGACGTCGGATGAATTTTTTTTAATGCATTCTAAGTCGTAAATAAACAAGGATACATGTCTGCTTACAATGGAGCCAATGGGGGGTCCTCTTTTCCACCCCAAAAACCCGATAGAAAAACATCCAAAAGGCTCCACCAACACTCCATTTACATCTCGTTAACCAAAGTATTAGTGATATTGTTATTATAAGCGCTAACGCAGACAAACTATTTATAGCGGCGCTGTGATTACGAGCTTGTGTGCCAATGTTGACATGATCGACTGATCAGCGGCTTCCTCAACAAACTTTATTCTAGATCATAGGTTGTGCCTCTCACCTGGATAGTAGAAGGCTGAGGATGTATTCCGACAAGTTGGTACACTTTGACAGCCAAAACGACACGAAAAGACGCTTGGTTCGACCCCCTTTTTCTTCACGAGGATTATGAATCATTCTTCATCTAAACCTTAATTTTCCTGAGGACATATGTTCAAGAGATCAATAAAGTTCTGTCTAACCTAGGGGGGGTGCTGGAACCTATCTCAGCTGCATTCAGGCGGAAGGCGGTGTCGGAGGGAGCCCACGCAGTCTAATTTAATGTAATATACAAATAAATTAAGAAATCTAATTAATTACTACGGCTAATTGAATGTAAAAGCATATCAAATTTGAAAACAAGCAAGATTATTTTATTTGATAAATAACATAGAATAGCATTCATTTTACTCTGACGTAACATTAGGGTCAAGGTGGGCGATCACGACCGGCAGTTGCGAAAACAAGCTCTCTCACCGGGGATGTTGAACAAACTTCCCAGACTACAACTCAGAATAATTGGGAAACAATAATGAAAAATGACATAGCTCGTAACTCAAAACACTTGTACTTCAAATCAGTGCCACCCATTGAAATCAATTTATTTTGTACTTACTCCCCCCAGCCCCCATTCAAATAATACACCGTATAACATGCCATTTAAAAATAATGTAATACTAAGAACAATACCATAGAATGCACAACTACTGTAGTTTGTAGTAACAACTAATGCAATAATAATGTAAAGGATTTACCTCTTCCAGCAGACATAAGAGGACTCCAAAATCCTTTTTGGTCTGATCTTGCCGTCTCATTAAATCCCACGTGGACAATGAGCTAAGTTACCAAAGAGGACAGGCTGGTCAATAAGGCTGGGAGAGCGTTAACAATGTCCATAACTTTGGCTCCTGGATAGCAGCGAGTAATGGCATTGAAAAATCTGATATTCCTCGGTATGCCATTTCCCACAATCAATCAGAGTAGAGGGGGAGAACAGTGGAAGCTGTTCAGGCGATATGCCGGGAGGGTCACTACCCCTTGGAGACACCGACTTCCCTTCAGACTGGCTTGGCCTAGGCTGGGCAACAGGGGGACCGGACAAGGAGCACATCTTGGGTTCGGAGATAGACCGCCTGAGAACCACATCCCGGAGCAGCTTCAGGTGTGGGCAGGAAGCTGAGGAGCAAGGCTCAGCAGCGCCAATGTTATGTCAATCTTTAACTATAAGTTATTGCTAGCGGAAATTTTGGGGCGGATCTTATGTGGTTTATTGAGGCACTGGTAAATGTAGGTACCACTGTTATTATAGTTTTTTCACCTCTTGCTATGGCGCAACTTTATTCCACAGGAGCTTCAGTAGCTTTTGACACAAAAACGTTTAGAGATGCGCAGATAGGCAATTATTTCATCCGCAACCGCATCAGAAAGTCGTCAACCAGCCGCCATCCACCCGAACTAACATTTGATCAGAACCACACCCGCCCGCACCCGCCCGTTGTTATATATCTAATATAGACGATGCAAGGCATTAGTGAGGTTATAAAGCTTTTGCCTGTTAAAGAAAGGAGACTGATCCAATGCAGCACAGACATTCGCGTGCCACGCTGTCACGACCCAGACGCACACCAGTGCGCAATCATATGGGAGCCGCGCTGAGCGCACCTCCAAGCGTGTCTCGCTGCCGGCGACGGCCGGGTATGGGCCCGACGCTCCAGCGCCATTCATTTTCAGGGCTAGTTGATTCGGCAGGTGGGTTGTTACACACTCCTTAGCGGGTTCCGACTTCCATGGCCACCGTCCTGCTGTCTATATCAACCAGGGTGAGCCCCACCCCTTTCGTGAGCGCACTGCGCGCGGAGTGACCCCTGTTACGCGCCCCCGGCAACAGGGGTGGCGGGCAGGTAAGCTGCGCGGGCGGAGCGCGCGGAGTGACCCCTGTTACGAGCCCCCGGCCACGGGGGTGGCGGGCAGGTAAGCTGCTTACCTGCTGCGCGTGACGCCGGCCGCGGCGAAGGCGGACGAGGCGGGGTGTCGGTGCGGTGGGCGCGGTGGTGACCCTGGACGTGCGTCGGGCCCTTCTCGCGGATCGCCTCAGCTACGGCTCCCGGTGGGGCCCTCTCGGGGGAAGGGGCCTCGGTCCCGGACCCCGGCGAGGCGTCCCTTCTCCGCTCCGTAAAAGTGTCCATCTCTTTTTTTTTTTTTTTCTTCTGTTGTGGCATATGCAGCAGGTGCCTGCTCGTTTTTCGTATGTGGGTAACAACATTTAACTATGTATATATATTTCCGAATTGGTTTAACTGCCACCCGCCTGAATCTATTTAAAATCTAATTTTTTTTTATTTCAACCGCCCGACCCGACCCGCGGATAAAATCTAATTTTTTTTAATTCCATCCGCCCGATCCGCGGATAATCCGCGGACTCCGCGGTTGTGCCCGCAAACCGCGCATCTCTAACGTCTATACAGAGGATGTGTGCGGAATTAAGTATCATATATTATACTCAATATTTTTTACTCAATATTTTTCCCTTTATTAGCCACACCAGACTATGAGCCGCAGCTATATACGTTGTGAAATGACTTATTTATGTTTTTTACATGCTTTTATTGTTTCCAAACGGTGCCTGTAACACGGCAGTAAAACGGCTGATCAAACAAAACAAAAGTAATCATCATGGACCCACGAGCTGTGGAAGCTGTCTTTCCAGTCAGCTAATCAGTCTCAATAACTCCACAGTGACGTTTTGGTTAATTTACTGAGGAATTTGTGAAACTGAAACAATACAAAAAGAATGCCATTGTAAGTTAATATTACTAACACAGACACTTGTAGACATGTTAGCATATTTGCTAATTCTATTGACGCTAACTTGATTACCGTATATTCCGGACCATAGGGCACACCGGATTATAAGGCGCATTGCCAATGAGCGGATCTGTTCATGTCTATTTTCATACAAAAGACGCACTGGATTATAAAGTGCATTAAAGGGGTCATATCATTTTTTTTCTACATTTAAAACACTTCCTTGTGGTTTACATAACATGTAATGGTGGTTCCCTGGTCAAAATGTTCCATAGATTATGTTTTACAAACCGTCTCTTCAGGATGTGCCGTTTTGTGGACGGGTTTCATTTACGTGGCTCACCTTCGATAGCGTTTTCTCCCTGTCATCTTTGTTGTAGCGGTGTAGCGTGCAAGAACGGGAGTTGAAGGATGGAGCTAACTCTTTTAATGACATTCAGACTTTGCTTAAAGTAATAGCGGAGCAGAAAAACCGTCCTAATGGAATTCTCTAAATATAACTAAAGTTCCGTAGATGAATTAGGTAAACCCACTATACCAGTAGTTTTTAGCACTTCCATAGCGAACTACTGACAGATATAAGTTACAACTTTATACTACTTTATATTAGAAATGGCAACAGCGGAGAATGGATGCCCCACAACAAGAGTATAGAGAAAAAGGAGCTTATTGACTAAGGTGTCAGTGGGGACTACAATGGCGGGTGCGCGCAAATTTTCGGGACTGCAGATCCCAAATACACATCAGCAGGAACCAATAGGTAAGAAAAGTTGGTTTTGCATAATATTGCAAATCAAAACACCAGGTGATGTCTCCGAATTGGTGCCATTTTGGGCTCCTTATAAAGTTTTGAGCTTGCTTGCTAATTTCGTCTTGCAGTGCACACATATCTCTTATGTGTGACTGCCATCTACCGGTCACACTTATCATTACACAATGTACCAAATAAAATTGCTTCGAGGTCAGTACGCACAACCTGAATTAATCCGTACACTAGGCACACCGGGTTATAAGGCGCATTGTCGATTTAAAAAAAAAAAAAAAAAAGATTTTTAGTGTGCCTTATAGTCCGAAAAATACTGTACATTACGATAGCACGTACAAATATGCATTAAAACACTACTATCAAACATGTGACGGTTTAGTAAGTATGAATTATTGTAGTTATTTTGTAAAACCTATAAACGTTGCTTACGGTGATGAACGAAGAAACCATGCGAGTAGAAACGCTGTAGACGACTAGTAGATTGAATGGCGCTTGTACTTCCGGTTCAAGGCATTAAACAGAAGTGAAGTGAATTGAAGTGAAGTGAATTATATTTATATAGCGCTTTTCTCAAGTGACTCAAAGCGCTTTACATTGTGTAACCCAATATCTAAGTTTTTAAACCAGTGTGGGTGGCACTGGGAGCAGGTGGGTAAAGTGTCTTGCCCAAGGACACAACAGCAGTGACTAGGATGGCGGAAGCGGGGCTCGAACCTGCAACCCTGAAGTTGCTGGCACGGCCAACTGAGCTATACCGCCCCTATACCGTCTACAGTATGTCCCAGAAGGACATACTGTAGACATTCAACCCACAGCACCTGCAGTGAGCGAGCTCGTCCAAAAGATGCCGCCTTAGCACAAGCACTGTGCCTTAGCACAAGCCCCATTGCTCTTCAATCTTATACACCAGCGATCTGCCCTCCACAACATCAAGGCAGTAAGGATACGCGGATGACCTCACCCTCTTACATTCAGACAGAAACTGGTCAACAGTAGAGGAGACACTAACCTCAGACATGTCACAAATAGCAGGGTACCTGTAAAGGTGGAGACTTAAACTGAGTGTTGTGAAAACAACCTGCACAGCTTTCCACCTCAACACCAAGGAGGCCCGTCGCCAACTCACAGTTAACGTCAACGGGACACCCCTGCTGCACAACCCAACTCCCACATACCTCTGAGTGAAACTGGATAGGCAGCTGACGTACAAACAACACCTTGAATCGTTGCGTGCCGAAGTCTCCTCCAGGAATAAACTCCTAGGCCGACGAGCAGGCTCGTCTTGGGAAGCAAGCGCCTCCACCTTAAGAACTGGCACCCTTGCCCTGGTGTACAGCGTGGTAGAATATGCCTCCCCTGCATGGTGCCGCAGCGCACAGGCCAAGAAACTCGACATCACCCTCAACGAGACCATGAGGATTGTCACCGGCTACCTAAAACCCACCCCAACGGGGTTCCTCCCGGTACTATCAGGCATCGCACCAGCCGCCCTGCGCAGGGAAAACCCATACCTGCCAACTACTCCGGTTTTCCCGTAATTAGTACGGTTTTCATCAACCTATTCCGGGTTACGGTTGCAGTGATAAAAAATACGGTTTTTCATTAATTTAAAAAAAATATTTTTTAAAAATGCGCAAGGCTATTTATAGCACCGCTGCCAAGCACGAGGCACCTGTTGCCATTGTTTCCAAATGAGCGAACGTTCATGGAATCAGCCGGAGAAACATCGCAAACGAGTCTTAAACCGAAAAGAAAACTGCAGTCATTCCGTAAAGAAAAGCCTATCCGGGAATAATTATCCGTTCCAAAAAGGGTGAAAACTACGCGAATTGCACCTTGTGCAGACAAGATTTTTCGATCGGACACGGAGGAATTAGCGATGTAAAAGACCACGTTGGGACAAAAAAAACACAAGTCTAATGCCGTTGCTAGCGATACAAGTGGAAAACTTTCAACGTTTTTCGGATTTTAGCCACAAAAAGGTAATGCCACCAATGTTATCTATTGGAATTGTTTAGTACTGTTATACTGTTAAAAGTGTTTATACTATTTATGCTTTCAAGTCCAAGTTGAAGAAATCTTGTTAAATGTTGACAGCATAACTACCAAAATACAGAAGTATGTCCTTTATATTTTTGCAGTGCTATTTCTGTTGAAAAGTTAAAATGATTACGTTAGAGATGTGATGTGCCACTTTTCAAGTGTCTGATGGCTTAAATTAATTTTCATTAATTTTTCATATTTTGAATTCTTTTGAAAGGCTTACAAAAAAACTACATTTGAATTGTAATTCCATGCTATTGACAGGACTATTAATTTTAATGAAGTTAGCTTACCATGTTTACAGTATGATAATTGTGATAGACATGTGAATTTTAGGCACAGAATATTTTATACAATTGAACAAGGCAGTAGATTATACAAGCTTGGACAGAAAGTTAATAATGACACCAATTTTTTTTTTAATGGAATTGTTTAGTACTGTTTTACCATTTGTTTACTGTAAAAAGTGTTTATACTGTTTATACTTTCAATTAACAAATTGAAGTCTTGTGAAAGGTTGACAGGATAACTGGCATTAACTGTCAAAATAATTTCAAACTATTGAAGTTAGCTTACAGAATAAACATGTCAATCAACCCATATGATTTTTGCTGTAATATTTTTGTTTTGAAAAGTCACTGTGACTGATAAAAAAGTGATGTTTTTAGCAACATTTTAACCTGTCTGAATGCTAATAATCATTTTGCGTCGGGGGGCGAAGCCTGAACCCCCCACCAGGACTTTGTCCTGGACCTACCGGGGCCTGCGGCCCCTGGACCCTGGCTACTAGGTTTTTCTGATTTCAAAAGTTGGCAGGTATGAAAACCACACACACAGACTTGTGATTAAGGCCTCGCAGGATCCAAACCATTTCCTGCACAAACTTGTAGCAGACTACCAAGACCTTGCTCGCCAACGCCTACCCTCCACCCGTTCTCCCGCCACCCAGCAACTCTTGGTGGACCCCAATTCAACACACTTGAAGAATGGAGAACCAGCTGGCAGGAGACCCTCGACTCCCTCAACTCTCAGTCAACCCAAATACAAGCCTACTACCGGGCGCTGACCTTCCTCGCAAGAACTAGTCAACACTAAACCAGATACGGACGGGTGTTGGCCGATTCCATGCCAACATGTACCGCTGGGGTCTGCGCCTATCAGCAGCCTGCCCATGCGGCGCCGAGGAACAGACCGCTCGCCCCATCATCCACGAGTGCCCTACCTTTCCCCCATCCAATGACCTGGACCTTGATAATCTGAGTCCTGACACAGTGAGCTGATTGCAGCGGCTGAGCGACATCGCCTAGCTGTCACATACGAAAGAAGAAGAACAAGCACTGCCACATTTTTTTGGTGACTGTCTGTGTTTTATGAAAAGTATTACCGTATTTCCTTGAATTGCCGCCGGGTATATAGTATACGCCTGCCGAATTACCGCCGGGTCAAACTCGTTTCGCAAAATATTATTTTTATTAGCGAATGTCTAGAATTACCGCCGGGTCAAACTCGTTTCGCAAAATAATTAGCATATGCCTAGAATTTCCGCCGGGTCAAACTCGTCACGTCACGAGTGACACTTCACCTGTCATCATTTTGAAAATGGAGGAGGCTGATTTCAATAATTTAAAATCGCATAAAGGGAAGACGATAAAGAGCTATTCAGTAGGATTTAAGGTCCAAGCTATTGAATATGCTAAAAAGAACAGTAAGCAGCTATGTTTTATTAATATACCGTAGCTGCATGTGTCAAATATGAGTCAATCAATCAATCAATCAATGTTTATTTATATAGCCCTAAATCACAAAAGTCTCAAAGGGCTGTACAAGCCACAACGACATTGGTACAAAATGTGGCTGCTAGACTTTTGACAAGAACAAGAAAGTTTGATCATATTACGCCTATACTGGCTCACCTGCACTGGCTTCCTGTGCACTTAAGATGCGACTTTAAGGTTTTACTACTTACGTATAAAATACTACACGGTCTAGCTCCGATTGTATTGTACCATATGTCCCGGCAAGAAACCTGCGTTCAAAGAACTCCGGCTTATTAGTGATTCCCAGAGCCCATAAAAAGTCCGCGGGCTATAGAGCCATTAAATGACTCCCGCCTCCTGGTGGTAGAGGGCGCTAGTGATCCTTCTTGCGACTACACGGCTGCAGAAGAAGTGACAACAAGCAGCAACAGTTAGCAGCGATCGTTTATTTTTTCCTCTCGCTTGCACTTTTAACATGGAGGATTACATATATAAACAGTTTTCTAAACTGGACTTTCAATCAAAGCAGGAGGTAATAATTAAAGGAAGATCTCCATCGAGACAGAGAGACTTTTAAAACTGAAGAAAGATAAGGAAGACTTCTATAAACAAGTTATCGATGCTTTTGTTCAGAAGGAGCTGCGCATGGACTTCATTTATAAGTAAAGATAAGACCATAATAACGTTTTTTTTATTAAATGTGCTTTTCATGATGGTATCTTTACATCACACTCAAATTTATAAGCGCAGGCCTAAATTTACCGCATGCCTTTGGTAAGCGCCGTAGTGTGAAGAGGTTTTAAAATAATTAGCGCATGCTTACATTTACCGCATGCCTTTGGTAAGCGCCGGAGTGAGAAGAGATTTTAAATTAATTACCGCCCCGGCGCTAATTCAAGGAAATACGGTAGACTTTTGACAAGAACAAGAAAGTTTGATCATATTACGCCTATACTGGCTCACCTGCACTGGCTTCCTGTGCACTTAAGATGTGACTTTAAGGTTTTACTACTTACGTATAAAATACTACAGGGTCTAGCTCCGTCCTATCTTGTCGATTGTATTGTACCATATGTCCCGGCAAGAAATCTGCGTTCAAAGAACTCTGGCTTATTAGTGATTCCCAGAGCCCAAAAAAAGTCTGCGGGCTATAGAGCGTTTTCTATTCGGGCTCCAGTACTATGGAATGTCCTCCCGGTAACAATTAGAGATGCTACCTCAGTAGAAGCATTTAAGTCCCATCTTAAAACTCATTTGTATACTCTAGCCTTTAAATAGACCCCCCTTTTAGACCAGTTGATCTGCCGTTTCTTTTCTTTTCTCCTCTGCTCCCCTCTTCCTTGTGGAGGGGGCACAGGTCCGGTGGCCATGGATGAAGTGCTGGCTGTCCAGAGTCGGGACCCGGGGTGGAACGCTCGCCTGTGCATCGGCTGGGAACATCTCTGCGCTGCTGACCCGTCTCCGCTCGGGATGGTGTCCTGCTGGCCCCACTATGGACTGGACTCTTGCTATTATGTTGGATCCACTATGGACTGGACTCTCACAATATTATGTCAGACCCACTCGACATCCATTGCATTCGGTCTCCCCTAGAGGGGCGGGGGGGTTACCCACATATGCGGTCCTCTCCAAGGTTTCTCATGGTCATTCACATCGACGTCCCACTGGGGTGAGTTTTTCCTTGCCCTTTTGTGGGCTTTGTACCGAGGATGTCGTTGTGGCTTGTGCAGCCCTTTGAGACACTTGTGATTTAGGGCTATATAAATAAACATTGATTGATTGATTGATTGATAGTTGAATACAAACAATTATGGCCATTAGCGAAGAAATGTCCATACCGTTTTATGAGCCCCAGGGTTCAAAGCGTTGGAAAAATGTAGCGATTTATAGAATATGGCACTGTAGGCTACATATCATTATTGTTGAGGTGGTGAGGCGCCCCGCATATAATGGTAGGGCAAACATTGAGAAAATACAATACCATAAACTGTGACATTTGTAAAAAAAAATATTAAGTCAAACGGAGCAAGAATCAGAAAAAAACCCCTAGGCCTCGGGCAATGCAGCTCAAATAAGTGAATAATTACCATTTGAGCAAATAAAAAACGCTGAAACCAGACATGAGACATCAAAGATTAGTCCTCAGCAGACACGGTAAAAGTGATTTTGATGAACAACGGGGCAGGGAATGAAAGAAGCAGAGTGGAAATGACAGGAGCAGACAGCTTGAAGCACATAGCAGCCAAGAGGAAATGAAAGAGGAAGAAGCAAAGGATGGGATAACAGAAGGAGGGGAGGAATGTGTTCAGAGTGAGAGAATACATGAAAATGAGAACGAGATGACAGGGGGGTGCGGGACTAGCTCGGATATCTCCACCCAGTCACTCACCTGCCAATGGCAAACTGAAAACAACTCCACACATAATCCCTGGGAACTAAAAATACCCAGTGCCTTGACGGCTTGTCAACTATAAAGTGTCACTCTCCACAGACACAGCAACAGAAACACTCAAAGTACATGTGGCAATGCACATTCTTTGGACTGGTATTACCAACAAACGCGTCACAGCAAGACACAATGAGTGATGCACACAAGCCAGACAGCAGCAAAAACTACTGAACCCTGATTAAAATTAAATCCGATTTGTAGGAGATCTTGCCCCTGGTGGAGGAGTTCAAGTACCTCGGAGTCTTGTTCACGAGTGAGGGAAGAGTGGATCGTGAGATAGAAGAAAAGTCACATTCAGGTCGCATTGCGTTTGGACTGAAGTCACAGTTGAAAAGATCCGATTCCAATCGGATTCCCGACTACCTCCTGATATGGCCTGAATCTGATGCGAAAAGATCAGATTTGAAGTACTTAAGAGCGTTTAGACTGGCAAAAAACATCTGACCTGTGTCACTTGAGAGCAAAAAAATCTAATTTGGTGTGCAGTATAAACAGGGCCTTTGTCTCACCTGCACCAACACACCATACTTGCCAACTCTCCCGGATTTTCCGGGAATCTCCCGAAATTCAGGCGGACCTGAGTGACGTGTCGACAGCCTGTTTTCACGTCCGCTTTCCCACAACATAAAAAGCGCGCCTGCCCAATCACGTTATAACTGTAGAATGATTGAGGGCGAGTTCTTAGTTTCTTATGTGGGTTTATTGTTAGGCAGTTTCATTAACGTCCTCCCAGCGCCGCAACAACACACAACAACAGCAGTCACGTTTCCGTCTGCCGTAAAGCAGTTTGTCTGCCGTAAACAGCAATGTTGTGACACTCTTAAGCAGGGCAATACTGCCATCTACTGTACATGCATATGTGACAATAACATCTAGGGCTTTTAGAGATTGCAGTGCACAACTGCGCACACAACAAGGAGACGAAGCAGAATGCATCCTCTGAGAGGGTGTTCAGCATGGTTAGAAAAATAGTGACAGAGAATAGAACAAGGATGGACAATTCAACCCTTAACTCAACAATGAGTAGATGAGTGTTATGTGTGTGTATATGTGTAAATAAATGAACACTGAAATTCAAGTATTTCTCTTTTTTTTAATATATATATATAGCTAGAATTCACTGAAAGTCAATTATTTCTTATATATATATATATATATATATACATATATGAAATACTTGACTTGGTGAATTCTAGATGTAAATATACTCCTCCTCTCTTAACCCCCTCCCCCCCCCCCCCCAACTCCCGAAATTGGAGGTCTCAAGGTTGGCAAGTATGCAACACACACACTCATGGCACTTAGCTACTAATGCGTTTATGGTCACATAAAAAATCGGACAACTCCAACACCACACAAAGTGTAAATGCCAGGTTGTTATATATGACCCCTTAATCAGATGTGTGCTTATTCCACTTTCATTTATTAAGAATGTTCATATATGGATATTACTCATGAAATGCTGTTACATAAATCCTAATAAAAAAATACATATTTTACATACAGAAAGGAATGTACACTTTATCCCATGCTTAAATCTCATTGTGCAACATGATAATGTTTTAAGGGGAACTAAATGTGATCTCTGAAAGGGGTACACATTCTATCCAAAGTAGGACCCCCACCAAGACATACAAACCCCGTTTCCATATGAGTTGGGAAATTGTGTTATATGTAAATATAAACGGAATACAATGATTTGCAAATCATTTTCAACCCATATTCAGTTGAATATGCTACAAAGACAACATATTTGATGTTCAAACTGATAAACATTTTTTTTTTTGCAAATAATCATTAACTTTAAAGGATTTGATGCCAGCAACACGTGACAAAGAAGTTGGAAAAGGTGGCAATAAATACTGATAATGTTGAGGAATGCTCATCAAACACTTATTTGGAACATCCCACAGGTGAACAGGCAAATTGGGAACAGGTGGGTGCCATGATTGTATATAAAAGTAGATTCCATGAAATGCTCAGTCATTCACAAACAAGGATGGGGCGAGGGTCACCACTTTGTCAACAAATGCGTGAGCAAATTGTTGAACAGTTTAAGAAAAACCTTTCTCAACCAGCTATTGCAAGGAATTTTGGGATTTCACCATCTACGGTCCGTAATATCATCAAAGGGTTCAGAGAATCTGGAGAAATCACTGCACGTAAGCAGCTAAGCCCGTGACCTTCGATCCCTCAGGTTGTACTGCATCAACAAGCGACATCAGTGTGTAAAGGACATCACCACATGGGCCAAGGAACACTTCAGAAACCCACTGTCAGTAACTACAGTTGGTCGCTACATCTGTAAGTGCAAGTTAAAACTCTCCTATGCAAGGCGAAAACCGTTTATCAACAACACCCAGAAACGCCGTCGGCTTCGCTGGGCCTGAGCTCATCTAAGATGGACTGATAAAAAGTGGAAAAGTGTTCTGTGGTCTGACGAGTCCACATTTCAAATTGTTTTTGGAAACTGTGGACATCGTGTCCTCCGGACCAAAGAAGAAAAGAACCATCCGGATTGTTATAGGTGCAAAGTTGAAAAGCCAGCATCTGTGATGGTATGAGGGTGTATTAATGCCCAAGGCATGGGTAACTTACACATCTGTGAAGGCGCCATTAATGCTGAGAGGTACATACAGGTTTTGGAGCAACATATGTTGCCATCCAAGCAACGTTACCATGGACGCCCCTGCTTATTTCAACAAAACAATGCCAAGCCACGTATTACATCAACGTGGCTTCATATTAAAAGAGTGCGGGTACTAGACTGGCCTGCCTGTAGCCCAGACCTGTCTCCCATTGAAAATGTGTGGCGCATTATGAAGCCTAAAATACCACAACGGAGACCCCGGGCTGTTGAACAACTTAAGCTGTACATCAAACAAGAATGGGAAAGAATTCCACCTGAGAAGCTTAAAAAATGTGTCTCCTCAGTTCCCAAACGTTTACTGAGTGTTGTTAAAAGGAAAGGCTATGTAACACAGTGGTGAACATGCCCTTTCCCAACTACTTTGGCACGTGTTGCAGCCATGAAATTCTAAGTTAATTATTATTTGCAAAAAAAAAAAAAAAGTTTATGAGTTTGAACATCAAATATCTTGTCTTTGTAGTGCATTCAATTGAATATGGGTTGAAAAGGATTTGCAAATCATTGTATTCCGTTTATATTTACATCTAACACAATTCCCCAACTCATATAGAAACGGGGTTTGTACAAAACCAGTACATAGCTTATGAAAACCAAGATTTTTTTTCGTTATGTTCATTGTAAGTTGGCTAAATCCCTTATATCAGAAAAGATTCTCAGGAAAGTGACTGTTGTCATTTGATTATTATAATAAAACATTTAACTTGTTATTAAGTCAGGTTTGAGACAGGTGTGATGCTGGTAGAGCCGCAGCGTGCACGTCTGATCTTGCTCACGTGTGCTTCACTGAATGCTCAGGGAGATTTTGCGTTTGCTCAGAAACCTGAAAGATTAGAGGGAACACTGGAAACTGGGCTAAACAGGAGTGAAACCCAACACACGTAGCAGCCTGTACTGTAATGCGGATGTACGAACGTCTACGACTCCTCAAAGCCCAGTGCACTGAATAAAGAAGTTGGATGAGCTAAGCGAAGGTAAGACAGTTTGATAAATTTGTGGAAGCATAAGAAGACAATAAACTCTCAACATACTATCTATTATATACCAGTGTGGGGGGCAATGGGAGCAAGTGGGTTCGATGGCGGAAGCGGAAAGCGAACCTGGAACACTCAATCAATGCACGTCATTAGAATAAGGTAATATACCAATATATATTATTGTCTTTAGGAAAGAAGGCAACCTATGTGTTAAACATGCTGGTATTAATAATAAACACCTTAAACATGTTAACAAAAAACATATACAGTATATATATATATATATATATATGTATATATATATATATATATATATATATATATATATACACACACACATATATACAGTATATATATATATATATATATATATATATATATATACACAGGTAAAAGCCAGTAAATTATAATATTTTGAAAAACTTGATTTATTTCAGTAATTGCATTCAAAAGGTGTAACTTGTACATTATATGTATTCATTGCACACAGACTGATGCATTCAAATGTTTATTTCATTTAATTTTGATGATTTGAAGTGGCAACAAATGAAAATCCAAAATTCCGTGTGTCACAAAATTAGAATATTACTTAAGGCTAATACAAAAAAGGGATTTTTAGAAATGTTGGCCAACTGAAAAGTATGAAAATGAAAAATATGAGCATTTACAATACTCAATACTTGGTTGGAGCTCCTTTTGCCTCAATTACTGCGTTAATGCGGCGTGGCATG